>NC_060268.1:71315882-71615882 GCF_021613505.1 Equus quagga
TATGTAATGTATCTTTTTTCTCTGACTGCCTTTAAGATCTTCTCTTTGCCTTTAGTTTTCAGTGGTTTGAATATGACATATCCAGATGGTTTGGTTTAGTTTTACTTGAAGTTCTCTGAGCTTCTTGGATCTGTTATTTGTTGTCTATTATTAAATTTGAAAAATTCTTGGTCATCATTTCTTCTGCTCCATTCTTTCTCTTCCCAGTCTGGGAGTCAAATTACACATATGTTAAACTGTTTAATATTGTCCAGTGGTGTGCTGGTCACTAAGCTCTCTATGGTGGAAAGCCATGATTTATGGCATTTGCTGATTGCATTGGTATATAAAAAATGCCACCAAGGTGAATTTCAACTGAGTTCTTTATCATTGAACAAAGAGCTGGAAAGAAATGTGCACAATTGGCTTTCATAAGCTGGTGCAAGCCAGCTGTAGTACATCATTGTTATTATTAGTTATTATTGTACAGGTCTTGGATGCTCTGGTCTGGGTATTTTTCCATCACTCTTTTTCTTTATTTCATTCAGATAATTTATATTAATCTATTTTCAGATTCACTGATTATTTCCTTGGTTGCTGAGCATACTAATGAGCCCATAGAAAGCATTCTTCATCTATGCTACTAGGTTTTTCATTTTCACATTTTCATTTGATTATTTCTTAGTTTCTATTTCTCTGATGAAATCACTCATCTGTTCATGTATGTTGCCCACCTTTTCCATTACAGCCTTTAACATGTGAAACATTGTTATTTTAAATTTCCTGTGGGATAGCTCAAATTTTTGTATCATATGTGAGTCTAGTTTGTTTGATTTCTTTGTCTCTTGACAGTGTATTATTTTTTCATGTTTCTTTGAATGCTTCATAAATTTTTGTTAAAAGCTAGTCATCTTGTGTAGGATAGTAGAGAATAAAATAAATAATTGTTATGCCTGGAAATTCATTCCCTTCTGTTAGGGAATTAGGTTAGGCCTTTAATGTGAGCTTTAAATCAATTTAGGCAGAGGTTGAATAGGTTTTGGAATTTGTTGGTGTTATGGTTACTCTCAGTGCACTACAGTCTTCAAAATCCTTTAGTGTTGCTTTTTTGTTTAGACTGCAAGCTGTTATGCCGGAAGGTTTTTCTTAATGTATGCTCCATCCATAACTTTAAGGGCTCCTTTGCAATGAATCTCATAGAAGTTCTCTTTGCATACTCTTGACACTTGATAGTCTGATGGGGGAGGGCACAAAGTGAGAGGCAGTATTCTCATTGTTCTGATCAAGCCTCACTGTTAGGCTGGCATGCTATCAGTATCCTTGAGTCTCAAAGATGAGGCGTTATCAGTGATCCTGCTCTGCTTTCAACTGCGGATCTAGACCCAGCATATATTTCTGTCTCTTCCTTAGGAGTAAAGGGCTTTTTGTGTTCCCTTCCCAGAGCTGCAATGAGTTTTTACCACGGCCCTACAAGCTGTAGTCCTGCAGTCCTTATGGCTTTTGTCTCTTAGAGGAAATATGCTATTCCCTTCTCACAGGCATGCAACACAAAGAACACTTTCTTAGGGCTCTCACCCTGCCCCCGATCTTTTTTGAGAGTACCTGCTGAGTTGTTGGAGAAGAGCCTCAGTGGGTATAAATTCCCCTTGTATTTATGCTCCCAGAGGTTCTATATTCTCTCACTAGCCTATGCTCTGCCTTTAACATTTTGTTAGCAATTTTAGGTGAATTCTTACAAACATCTAGAAGCATCTGTCCTGGGTAAGCTTACGTTCTCTCTCTCCTTGGTGACTGCCTTTCCTTAGATTTCAAGTTAGTTGCCCTGCAACTTCAGCTCTCCAATGGATTCGAAGAAAGCTGTGAATTTGTGGGTTTTCAAATGTTATTTTGGTCATAAGGTCAGAAATTATTCTCTTTCCAACTTTCCACATCACAAACAGGTGCCAGAAGTCCCAAATACGGATTATTTAAAAATTATAAGATACTTTATTCAACTCTGTAACAATAAATTTCAAAATCTCACTAAAATGCATATATTTGTTTATATCTTGCTTTCAACTTAAAATCATATTAAATATTTTGCTGTTATTATTAAGGATTGGAGATAAGTAACTGGTTTTTTGATGGTCTGAACGCAACGAACTACAAACCTGAATTTTTTTTCTCTCTAATTACTCTGGCCTTCAACTCTGCCTTGTCTGCTTCTCTTATCAACACTTTGATGACATCCAGGGCAAAATCTATGGCTTTCTGGTCACTTTTAGGTAATTAAAAAAAAAGTCCAGTCCTATTTAACACTTAAGTTCTTATTATCCTATCCCTTCTCTCAGGTGCTCTCTTGGTTATCCTAACTGACCATCCACATCCTCTGCATAGCAGCCACTCAGTACTGGTTCTTGGGGGAACATACCATGAGTCCTTCAGAAGGGTACTCTTCACTGTACAATTGCTCAACGTGGGAGAGAAATTCTAACCTATCTTCTTCTGATCTGCACCCAACTCTGACTTGTGGTACTCCCATCCCCAAAGCTTCTTACAGTTGGAGTTCCTTCACTGAGCAGGAAGCCATTTTGGGCAAGGAACTAGCAAATAGTCCAAATCCAACTGCCTTCCACAGTGTTCTTGCCCACAGAAAACATACTCATCCTTGCCACCCCTGACTTCCCCTTGTCCTTCCCACAGTCCCTTTCTCACTGCTCTGACGGGCACAGAGGAAACGTCAGCAAGCCCACAGCACAAGGCTGTCCAGCCAGGGAATGATATCCTAGTATCTTCGACTTGTGGGGACCACCTACTTCCATAAGGGAGTTATGTCAGGACTCCTCTCTTGGCTTAGAAGCATGGGACTGATGAATCCCTGAACTTTTAGTCTTCTGCTCAGTGGTATATTTGACACAAGTAGCAAATCATTTTGTTAACACTCCCATCTATATAACAAAATTATTTTCAGGAATAAATATGAAATGAGACAAACAATAATAGAAAAAAATGCCAGAGAGAAAAATGTTCATTGAACTTCAATATATAATCATGCCTATAAAAAAATAAAATAAAATAAATATTAAAACAGAAAATAGTTCAAAGGTAATGGATCAATACTTTTTAATTAAATTAATCTACTTTCAAAAGGAAAAACTTATACATACATATTGGCCTATCACAGTAATGAATAATAACATTACAGTGTCTATTTTCAAGGCTTAATTTCTGCAAATTTGTCAGTGACTTCTAAAAATTAATCTTCCTTACATATTCACATTCAATAGACAGTATAGCCAGATTTGTCATAATTTTGCTTAGTAGTTGATACAAGAACACTTTTTATAAGTTCTAATTTCAAAAAGTTTTTTTCACATGAAGCAACAGATATACAAATAGTTATGGAAAATCCTAAGTATAAGTTTCACAGAGATTCATTCAAAATCCCATTCCATAATAAACCACAGAAATCAAAATAGTGTCCACATCTTTGTTTCTTTGGGATTGACTCTAGAGGCATTGAAATAGAAAATCTTGGTAGAAAAATTTTCACTAAAATATCTTCACCGGAAAATTCAACATAAAGGTCCATTGTATTTAGTAAAAACTTCTGAAGTTTTTCTTCTGCAAAAATCAGAAAAAAAAATGGCTGATAATAACAAACATTGACACTATTTATCTACTACTTTAGAAAGATCATCACATTTTGGTGAAAATAATTGCCCTTTTGATTTCTCCTGGCAATAAAGATCAGCACTTTTGTCATTTCCCCTGACCTCATAGAATGAGAGAATTGCGGTCACTCAGGTTCCGTTTCTTTGTCTTTACAATCACTGTGCTGTGGTTATACTTTATTTCTAAACTAACGTATAAATGTAGACGTATATATAGCACAGGGGATGGAGATACCAATCGTTCCTGAAACGAGTTTGAATGGTTCCAAATCCTATGAACTTGCTATCCAAAGGGATGTGTGTGGCTGAGTTTGGAGGGGATGAGGGTTGGGGATCTGCAAGTGAGAGTTCTTCAAATTAACTTCCATGTAGAACACAGTGTTTAAAAAGGACAAGGAATAAAAATGTGTAAATGAGAAGCCTAACACACTGTTAAAACTCAGTAACTGCAGCAGCTGTTAGACAAAAACAATCTAGGGGGAGGACCGTTTTATTCCTGACTGTTTAAAATTGACAGCACATGATGATAATAAAGAGCAGACCATTTTCAGCTGATGGTGTATCACAGCTACGGCTTACCTAGGCCGGCTTCAGACGGGGGCTGCTGAGAGTCACAGGATGGGTTCTGCTGCCTTATGTCTCCAGCACCTCTCGTGTGTGTGTGTGTGTGTGTGTGTGTGTGTGTGTGTGTGTGTTGTTTTTATTTTACTTTTACCCATTAGAGCCAGGGAGGTGACAGCCTACACCCTTACATTGTGGCAACTCTCTTGATGCCAAATATTTATTACCTATTTTCCTCGGCTGTAGGACTTTAGCAGGAATTCTAGAACAGCATGAATAGTCTTGCCTATTATTCTGTTTCACACAATCTTGCCCCCTCTGGTATAACTTTTTTTCAAAGAGAGAAACTACATCCAATAATGTCATCTGGTTATCTTTCAGCAGCTCTCCATCACTTAGAGGACAATATTTAAGCTCCTTAACAAAAGGAATATATGAGAAGAGGGGTAAGGAGTTAACATTTCCTGAAGTCTATGTGCTAACCACTCCACATGAGTTACTTTATTTAAACCTTACAACTCCCTTGAGAGGTAAGTATTATTATCTCAAATTTTCAACTGAGAAAACTGAGACACAGAGAGATTAAGATCTAGTAACACATAGCTGCTATAAGGATAGATCTGGGATTTGAACCTAATTCTGCATCTAAAATTGGAACCTGGATCTAAATCAGTTTCCAAGGCGCAGCTGGTCCCACTACCCTATGCTACTTTCTTTCATGATGGACCTTCCTCTTCCTTTGAGCTGGAGTTCTCCACCACGGCTGCACTCTGGAATCACCCTGCAAGCTCTTTATAAATATAGGCAGGGAGAGGGACTAGAAATGGGTAGTTTTTCTAAAGTTCAGGGATTCTAATGTGCAGCCAAGACTGAGAACCACTGTGTTAGAGCCCTTCTTCCACCTCTTTCCCCCAAACCCTCTGCTCTACCCTCACTGAAATGCTTGGGGGCTCTCCCACGCAGAGCATGTTTGCTCAGACCTCTGGGCCTTTGCAATTGCTATTCTCTCTGATTAGAAAATCTTTCCTCATGTGATTTCTTTGTCTGCCCATCCCACAAGATTCAGCCCCCATGTGCCCTCCTCCGTGATCTTTCCCCAGGCCCCTAGGCACAGTTTGTTGCTCCTTCATCTCTCAGGTACTTTGTGCATAAATCGACTGCTGTCATTTATCCCAAGTTATTTTAATTATTATTGTCCCATCTTCCCTTTTAGAATCTGAGCTCTTTGAGGATGTAGATGATCATTCTCCTCTATGTCTCCATCTCATAAGATCATCTATGACAGATAACAGGCCCTCAGAAGTTTTACTTTCATAGGAATAAAAACTACTATTGGGCAATGAAGGCTCTGCTTGTTCTCTGATTCTGCTAGTTCCACCTATAGTAAGCTTGACTTTGAAACTACATGAGTGGAAGCCAGATTCCTTCACTTACCAGGTGACCACCATCCAGATTTTAGTCCTGACACTTGGAGAACAACAAAATAGCCTGGGGAGAGAGCTGGTCTGGCAAACTCAGCCCCTCTAAGTGATAGCTTGTGTAGCAGCTGGTGCCCTGCTGCCCAGCCAGACCCGAGTCCCAGCCAGGCCCTTCCTTGCTTGCCTGCTGTCCTGTTGCCTGGGCTCTGTCTGCGGGACAGGACAACTCCTGTTGCCCTTTCCCTTCAATTTTGGAAACATCTGATTGTGGATTTAGCTTGGAGTTCAAAATTCTCAGAAACATTCACTCTTAGAATGGGGTACAGTGACCCTCAGGAGCGGAGGGCAGGACTAATACACAGCACAACTCTTGAGAGTCTATAAACCACTCTCATACATATCATCTCTTTTAAGCTTCTAAACTATTCTTGAAAGTAGCATGATTATCCTCATGTTACAGATAAGGAAACCAAGGCCAGAAGGAACAAGGGACTTGTCCCACATCACACAGCTAATCAGAGACAGAGCTGGGATCCAAAGACAGGTCTCCTGACTCGGGAGCCCCCATCCGTCACTTGGTGCTGCCTCACATCCCAGGGGCATTCCCTAGAAGGAGCTGAAGCAGTGTTTTTCAACTTTGGCACTATTGACATGTGGGCACAGATAATTCTTTGTTGAGGGGGATTGCCTTGTGCATTGTAAGAGGTTTAACAGGATCTCTGGCCTCTACCCACCAGATAACAGTAGCACCTCCTTGTTGTAACAATAACAAAAAATGACTCTAGAAATTGCCAAATAATGCCTGTGGGCAAAATCACCCCCAGTTAAATACTCAATTGCAAGTTAAAGGGTTTGACCCCATTCTAGTTGCAGATCTTGTTAAACACAACTGCACCTGATTATGGTTAACTTGAGAGGGAGAAGAGGGGTGTGTGTTGGAATTATATTGGATAGCTCATCAAACTGATGGGAATTCCAGAGAACAAGGTTCAGAAAAAAGGAGATGGACCAAGGGAGGCCAGGCTGCCAAAATCGCATGCTGGGAAGACTTCAATTATTCTTTCAACAAATACTTAATTTGACAACTATGGATTGAGTGCTTACTATGTGCCAGGTACTTACAATACAGCAACAAACAAAGCAGACAAAAGTACTCATCCCCATGTAGTTTGCACTCTAGTAGGGAAAAACAATAAACAATAATTATAAAAAATAAGTAAACAACATAATATGATAGAAGATGGCAAATGTAGCCTTTTAAACATGTAGAGCAAAGTAAGGGGGGGATGTGCTGGGAGGTGCTGGGAGTGACCGGTGATGGACAGGTCTCATTAAGCTAAGGGCCTAGCTGAGACACCACTGCCACACCCAGGTCACACTCTGCTGCCCACTGGAGACCACTAGCGTTACTGTGACCCCAAGAAGGTGGATTTCACTGCTCGGGGAATGAATTCTATGTTCCTTGCTTCTTTGTATCACTAGCTCCAGTTTCACAACCTCAGGTGTGAGCAACTGCCTGGACAAGCCTGTGTCACACGATTGCATCCCAGCTCCGAGGACACAGGACAGCAAGCTTCTCGCCATTTTGGCTTCTGTAGTAGGAAGTAGGTTCCCTCTCCCACTAAGATGCCCAGATAAGGTGCTAGGCAGAAAAAATAAAAGAATGCCCACTGTGAGAACATAAACCCAGAAATTAGGCCAACAGGCAGGGCAGATGAGAGAAATGAAGTAAAGATATCAGAACACATTAGCAGAGGGTTGATGAGATGAAACCAATATAAAAGATTCTGGTTTCAAAGGCTGGCTCAGTTGAGCCCATTATGTGTCTTCTTATAAACAGGCCCTTTTTTTAAAAAACCAACAAACTGTAAATAATTCTGTACAAACTAGATTTCCACTTTAATGATTCTGTGTTAAGCAAAGTCTGATGAAGAAAAATTGAGCCATTTAAATTGCTGTTTCTATAACCAGTGCTGAGTATCATATTTAAATGTGCAGGAACAGCGATTAGGGCACTGGGGATCATCATTTCAAAAGCAGCATTGTTCTCCCGTGTTGTATTAAACACCTCTTCTGGCTGTTTGCCCTAATACTGGGCCTTGTTTCATCCTTTAATTGTTGTCAGGATGCAGTTCAGTTGTGATGGGTAAAAAAACAAAATGTCTAAATCAGCAGAGAAATGAATATTTGTGCTCCTTCTCTTTCAGTTTGTCTATTTAAGCCTATTTTGCATTAATCAGTTACGAGATTTTCATATTGGTTGGTAGAATCAAAGCTTATGTTCATCCAGCCACACTGTCATGACCACCCTCTGATTAGGGCCAATATCTACCAAGACTGACAGGTAGCTGCACCATAACGTGGACATTAAACATTCTAATACCTGCTGGTGGAGCCTTTGGGATAATTGGCCCTTCTTCTACGTAAGTCATGAAACAGGGATTTGGAAGTGACCTTAGAGGGCATAGAATCCACTCCCATTTCACAGGAGTAAAAAGAGGCCAGAGAAAAGTAAGGACTTCTTCAGACACATGGTGAGTCAATACCTTCCTGGTCCAAGATAGGAGATCTAAAGTATTAAGATAAGCAGCACCATGAGCAGCACTCTGTCCAATGGAACATAATGCAAGCCACATACGTAATTTAACATTTTCCAGTAGCCACATTTTTTAAAAAGTGAAAAAGAAACAGGTGAAACTAGTACCATTAATGTATGTTTTTTAACACAATATATCCAAAATGATATCACGTCAATATGTAATCAATAGAAAAAACAGTAATGAGACATTTTGCATTCTTTTCTTTATATTAAGTCTTTAAAGTCCTGTGTGCACTTTATTTTTACAGTACATCTCAATTAGGAGTAGCCACATGTGGCTAGTGGCTACCATTTGGGCAGCATAGAAACTTTTATTTTTGCATCTGGGAAGTTCCTTCTCTGATTAACCAACGAGTTCTCAAAACACCTTTAAGAGTTAGCAGAATGGGAAAAATTACTCAAATAATTATAAATTTAAGGGCATTTGCAAGAATTTCACTGCCTTGAAATATGTTTCCAGAGAAGACAAGTGCATTTCCCTCTCTGGCAATTTTAAGGAAGAATTTGATGCCACAAATGGTCTGTGAATGTCAACTGTGAAGGCACAGGGCAAGGAACTGGGGAAGCCCCATCAACAAGATAGACATTCCCTGCCCTCAAAGCTCTCGTCCCTAACAGAGGAGCAATCTCTGCACAGGGAGGGCTGCCAGGGGCTGGGGATGGATGAATGTGTGTCTGTGGCCATGTGGTTCTAGCATTGCTCTGTGGGAAGCCTGTGGCCACAAGAAGGAGAATAGAATGAAGTGTTGGACCTGAGAGTGCTAACAAAACATTCCTCTTCCCTCTAGGGTTTTAACCAATTGAGAGATGCCACAGAATTCAGATGGAAATCAACGTGTCAGTCTGATAGCTGCTAGTTAGATCAAGAATAAAACAGGCTTTCTTTTCCTTCCCTACAAGTTAAATGCCCTCCTTGTCATAGAGAGAACAGCTGGACACGTACTAGTGGGCTAGTCACATGGAGGAGGATACATGCAAGAATGCCTGCAGCCTGCCAGGTGAAAGAGGGCCAAGGAGAAGGGAAATTCACCTCTGCAGAGGCAGAACCCTTTCCCAATCTCATCATCAGATGAGTCATTCCACCTCCACCGGGAGGAGAAGGGTGGTGCTTTCTCCCCAACTGCTTCATAACTTGAGGTTCCCATGGGACAGCTGGCCAGGAACTCCCGGTAAGGGAATTACATCCCATCACTTTCTGTTCTATGGCCTAACCACTGAAGCTTGCGGTCAACCAAGAGTGTCAATGTCCCCTGTGAAGTGGACAGAAGAGGGAGTCTAGCCTTTCATCAGGATAGGTCTGCTCCTCCTTTCTGTATGGCAGACACCAACCTCTCCTTTGGGAGCAGTGGTGAGCTTTCTAGATTTTGCCCCCAAAGGACCCTGGAGTAGGTTCAAGCGACATATCAACTAAAGGCCACCCTGAACTTTGGGCCAAAAAGGCACTCACTACTCTATTTCCAATTTTGAATTATTGTAGCAGAGCCACATTGTCTAGAATAGGCCACTCACAGACAAAGCAACAAGAACAAATGACAACACAGAATTTCTCCAAGAATTACTATGCCAGTCACATACATAATGCCCTAAGTTGGACCAGTATTCTAAACCCCTTCCCATTTCTTATTTCCCAAGAAAAAACTGAGGCCCAAAAACTTAAGTCCCCTTCCCTTATAATTTAAAGTTCATGCAAATTCTCATGAATTTTTCTTTCCATCATCCGTCAGTCTGGCAATCCCAGCCATCAAGGTGTCACTCAGAGTATGGGTAGACAGAAGCTTCTTCCAGCAGCTCAAAGTCTGGGCTGACTTTTTCTGGAGAGGTTGAAGCTCTGTCAGGCTCAACATTTTAGACTCCTTCTGTCATCACAGCACCAGCCCCAAGCACAGTCATCTTGGAGCAGTTACCCAGGGAACATTAGGTTTGCAGAGTGCCTGCCCAGTGTCGTCCAGACTCACACTGCTGTCGTCAGCAAATGATCTAGTAAGAGACTGAGTGGCCGCTTGGGTAAACAGAAAAGTCACAAAAGGAAAGAGAAATCCTTCTTTGTTTCAGTCCTGCCAGAATGCTGGCCTGTCTCCGTTGGTTGTCTAGAGTTCCTGACCAATGAGCATTCACTCAAGTGGAAGAAATCCCTCATCAAGGGTGTTATTGTGCTCCCAAGTCCTCCTCTTCCCAAACCAGGCATAAGGCCAACAGTCTCTCAGCTTTGGGGCTTCCCCTAGATGCCTGAAAAGAGGCAACACCCTCTGCACATGCTTTGGCCCCAGAATCTTGCTTTTTTTGCCCTTTAATTTCCCATGCCTTGGTTAAGTCTCTCAGCTCTGATGGGAGAATGAAAATTCCTCCCCACAAACCCTTTTCCAGTTTCATTACAGTTTGATTTCTCATGGATACCAGTCCCTTAACCTAGGCTAAGAAAGAAGATGAAGGTGGAAAACAAGCAAAAAATGCACTTACCTTCTACCCACCAATACTCAGCAGTGCACAAATTGTAAACACTAGAAATAAGCACATACACACTGAAACCTTATGCCCCAGGGATGGCGTGGGACATGAGGAAGGGTCTTAGCCCTCTCCTGCAGTCTAGGAGGAAGCAAAGGCCCTCCCCTCTCCATGTGGGATTCTGAAGCTGCTTCTTCAGAGGCAGTTCCCTAAGAAAAATCTCACTGACACCCAGAGAGGGACTCTACCTCAGCCTGAGAGTACACTTCTGTGTGCAAAGGTGAGGTCTCAGACTAGCCCATCTTGCCATGAGATGAATACAAGGCAGAGGTTTGCTTGGGTAACCAGCTGACCCGTGAGGTCGACTCATAGGCTGTTCATTCAGTACCTATTAAAACTGACTACACACCTACAAACATTAGGATACAAGCTGTTGCAGATCACAAACATCAAATAGTCTAACCAAACCTTCTAACCCAGTCGCACCAGTCAAATCTTGCCATGTGGGATTTGGGTCACTGTCCTTTTGACTGTTTCTTCTTAGTGTTTCCTGGTCAGCCCAGCATATGTTGAAGATTCAGGGTGATCTCATAGTAATCAAAGTATCTGATTTATTGCTAGTGAAGTTGGATAAGATTAGAAAAGGAGATTTGGACCCAAGAGCAAAGTGCTGTTTTCCCTACCTAGCTGCAAGCAGAACATCTGCGTAACTGCAGGCTGCCTCCTCAGGCCTCTCCCCCACATCCAGCTCCACCAAGCCCCTGTGGGGGGAAAGCCTGCCCCAGGTTGCTTATCATGTGTAGGAGGCAGAGAAGAGGAGAGAAGGCAGGTGGTAGCAAGATTCCAAAATACAGAAAGTGACGGAGAAGGACAGGCAAGGACACATATGTGAGACGGCACTTTTCCAAACCTCCCCCATGAGACAAGTCACCCCTTCCCCCACAGGAAGAGCAAAGAAAGAGTGGAGAGAAAGGAAGATGCCACCTCTCAGTGCTCTCGGGGTGCAAGGTTCCATTTTTCTATTTTGGAGTAATGTGGGGAGAAGAAATGGATGGTTCCACCTGCAAATATATATAAAGAATTAGCTCTGACAGAACTATTGAGTAGTTGGTAGAAAGTTGGCCCCAGAAGGGCTCTTAAGACCCAGAGAAGCTAATTGACTGTTCAATGTAATATAACAAAGCTACCCTAAGATCCCAGACCTCCCAGTGCCCCAGCACGTGCTTTATCCTGGGACTGTAGATGCTTATTTATTTATTTTTAAGCTGACAATTACTGAGCACTCACCATATGCCAAGCATATGGTATCACATTTAAATCTATACAAGAATCCTATGAGGCAGGGATTATTTTATGGTCAGATCATAGATATAGAAATTTGGGCACAGAAAGGTCAAATAACTTACCCAGGCTCACACAGCTAGTAAAAATATGAAGTCAGGCTTTAAACTCTGATAATCTGGCACCTGGCTGTGTGCACTAACTGTAGTGCCTATAGTCTAAGAGAAGCCCGCTCTTGGAATATGGACCCACGCATTCCCATTACTGTTCTCCCCATTCTTGCCTTGTGGAAGATCCCTGCTCAGGCA
Source organism: Equus quagga (assembly GCF_021613505.1). Classification (NCBI taxonomy): domain Eukaryota; kingdom Metazoa; phylum Chordata; class Mammalia; order Perissodactyla; family Equidae; genus Equus; species Equus quagga. The sequence goes on from NC_060268.1 coordinate 71,328,124, forward strand.
GGGAATAGGCCTTGTAGGATTGTCTGAGAACTCTCCTCCCACCTGCCCAGGAAGGGACTTATCTCTTCATCTCCTACATTCACAAAGACACTACCAGACAGTTACTTGGTTTAGAGGTAGAGCGATGAGCAAGACACTGTCCTTGCCCTGTAGAATTCAGTCTTCTCAGAAAGACCAACAAGTAAATAGATTATTACAAGACAATGTGGTATGTGCTAAGTAGGGATATGTACAAAACACTATGAAGACATAGATGAGAATGTGATCAACTCCTGTGTCTGGCAGGATTCATATGACATGCTCAAACTGGGTTATTTGAAGAGAGGCTAATAAAGGGACGATCTACAAAGGTGAAAGCAGGGAATAGGTACAAAACCTGGGACTTGCAACAGCCAGAAGCCATCACCACCCCTAGGTCTGTTGGGCAGCCCTCTAGATACCAGAGTCTAGATACTAGATTCCCTGTAGGTACCTGCCTTTCCATATTCCAGTAACTATTCATTATCTCCAAGAAAGGCCATTTTTTAAGAACTATTTCTGTGGACTACTCACTTCATCCCTGTTAATATCTACTGAGAGGAGCACAATGGCAACTTGTTTTAATTGCTCTTGGCTGCTGGAGGTATTTTGCTAAGTCGAACTGAGCTGCTTGAAGCTCCAACCTTACACAAATTATACATTTAAAGAGACTCATAAAATCATGCATTCTGTAGGAAGCTTGGTAGAGGCAGAGGATGGAGGCAGAAGATACAGAGGATACATTTTGCTGAAAATGTAGTTTGGAGCCAGACTGAGAGCAGTCTGTGGAATGTCTGCTAAGAGAAGACAGAGAGATAGTCCTGGATCCAATTCAAGAAGTGAGAGGTTGAGCAGGAGGAGAGCAAGAGACAAGTCCTAGACTGTGAAGGAAAGCAGGAAGGTTGATAGACCCAGGCAACAATCTATAAGAATTGAGGGGCTAGAAAGCTGGTGGCCAAGGTGAGGGCTGACTAGAGATTGCTGGGTCTACCTGAAGAAGTGTGCAGTTAAAATGCTTTGCTGACCTAGGATTAATCCTGAGAAAGCTGGAGCCCCCAATGGGCATGAGACTCCATCAGACTCTCTCAGTTAAGGATAACTTGCAGTCCTGAAGAAGTTGGAAGTTGAAGCCCAAAACAAAATGTGCTTGCTAGAGTCAAGTCTTGGAAGGCTGTGTGGCTTTAAGGATTTCTGTTGTGGAGTGGGAGAGAAGGGAGTTATAAACAAAGGCAGCAGTGGTGGAAAGAATGGAGACTAATTACTTCAACAACAGCAGTGGTCCTGGTCCTGGTCTTTCTTTACAGACAGAGGAAACAAATATAAAGTAGCCAACCAAGGCCATCAAATGCCCAAGAAGAAGGTGGCAAAGCCAACGGCAGTGGGAAATCTCAGGAGAGTCTTATGGAGAAGGTAGACTGGATACTACCTTCCCTCCACCTCATACCCTCTGTACTCACCTATCTAGACACCTGCGTAAAAGGCATGAGTGAATTTAAAGACCTGTCCTTGCTAGGTGGGCATTCAGCATCAGATGCTTATGTAATAACTGTCTTTGCCACTGGTGATCGCTAAATCTAGGGACCTGCCCAGATTTGTGAAGAGAAAGTCAAATATGGACATTTGAGGCTGAATGGATGTATTTTTAATTAAACCAAGTTCCTGAGTATATCAAAGCATTGGAAAGGTTACATCGATGTTTCTGTTATTCAGCCAGAATTTAATGAGCCCCTGTCTGAAATAACATCACTGAGAATGCTTGCAAATCATGTTTGCTTAGAATAAACAGCCAAATTTTTAATACACCACACTTAGAGATTAGCATGGTGCCTTGAGAGTAATTGGACATCATTACTTTAGAACCAACATGTCCCACACAGAGGGAAAAATAACTGCATACATAATTGTCTAGATATTCCTTTAAACAAAGGAATTCCTAGTTTAAAAGGGAGATAAGTGATATAATTGGGCAGACCATTGTATTGGTTTTGTGTTTTTATATGGACCTGTCTTGAAGCCCCACAGTGGTGGTTTTCATGGTGTTGGTGTTTTGTTTTCAACTAAGACTAAAAAGTTCTTTCACGTTGAACTGAGAGGTTCCTATTCCCTCTTTAATATTTTCATCTGCCTTATTGCAAAGTCAGTGTTTACTGGTACTATCTGCTTACTCATGTTGAAGCCCTAAGAACCCAGCTAGCCAACACTCCTGGCCTTGATCACACACACACACACTCACACACACACACTCACACACACCCACACACACACACCCAAAGGCCTAGACCAGAGTTTCTCAAAAGTGGCATTATTGATATTTTGAGCTGGACAATTCTTTGTTGTGGGGGACTGTCCTGTGCATTGTAGGATGTTTAGCAGCATCCCTGGCCTCTACCTAGTAGAGGCCTGTGGTACCCTCTGTCAAAGTTGTGGCAACCAAAAATGTCTGCAGACATTGTCAAATGTTCCCTAGGGGGCATCATCACCCCTAGTTGAGCACCACTGTTCTAGACAATCAAAGTCTGCATAGGATCCCTTCTTCTTTTTCAGGGTAAATGTGAGATCAAAGGCCTGAGTCAAGAGAAGGACATGCAAACATTTTCCCTGAACTCTAAAATGAACCCACCAATCTGGGCATCGGCAACAACACTTAACAACCTATGCAAATGGTGTAGGAAATTGCTGAAGCGGTTCCAAAGGTACCCTGTTTTATTCCATTGTGATTGAACCGTTCAGAGAAAAACCCAGCCCTAAGTGTCCAACAGAAAATCAGATGTAAAACAACTAAAGATAGCAAATAATTGTCCAACATACAACGGTCATGGGTTTTTTTAAAAGAAGAAGATTTAAAATAATAGCTTAGTGAAAGTTGGTTGATTGGTTGATGGTGATGTATATCCCTGCCTGATTCTCAAAAGTGTTTGAGACTGCTTAAGTGGTTCTTTGGAGACTTGTCCTGGTTGGACAGAAAACATGGCAAGTTTTTATCCAGAAGAACAGTTAGGGAACGTATTCTCTCTTCTTTCTCTCTGTTTCTCACGGGGAGAGGAAGATGGATGAAAAGTGAGGGACCCACACTGCTGCAGTTTACGGCCTCCCCCTAGAGGAGACAGAGGGGGAAAAGGGCATTAGCATTTATTTAGAGCCTGCTGTGTACTAAGAACTTGCCCTGCATGTGTGTGTAACCTTGTCCTTGAGATTTAGATAAAATTCACTCAAACTCTGTCTTTCAGGCACTGAGGGGAATACAATCCCTCTATTAAGATTTCTATGAATTCCTGCAGCCTTAGACTCTCATGGGCCACCTTGACTCAAATGCCATGCTCTTTTGGGTCTCTCTATTTCATTCACATCTCACTCCACTTGTTTTCTTCCCTGAAATGCCAAACAGTTTCTTTCCTTGACTTTCTCAAAGTATCCTTTTCTTTCTTTCTTCCTTTCTTTCTCTCTCAATCTATTTTCTCTCTTCCTTCTTTCTTTCCTTCCTTCCTGTCTCCCTTTCTTTCGTTGCTTCCATTTGTCTGCCTTTTTAGTTTTTCAAACAAATATTTGTTGACCATTTATTATGCACCAGGCAATAGACACTAGGGATAAAATGATGAGTAAATCAGACATGCTTTCATTGAACTCATAAGAGAGAAGATGGACATAAATCAAATAATAATACAACTTAACATACAATCATAAGAACAACAAGGGAACAGTCCATGAGGCCTGAGAGCACCTCATAGGCTGGAGAGTCAGGGAAGACTTCCCTGGATCCGTGACATCTTTAAATTCTGATGGATGGATAAGAAGAGGCAGAAGAGAATCCAGGCAGAGAGAACAGCATATCCTAAGACCCTGTAGCAGAAGAGGGCCAAGGGGAAAAAGAATGCCAAGTAGATGGTATGCAGAAAGATAGGTTAAGAGTAGTAAGAGGGGCTGGCCCCGTGGCCGAGTGGTTAAGTTCATGCACTCCGCTGCAGGCAGCCCAGTGTTTCGTTGGTTTGAATCCTGGGCGCAGACATGGCACTGCTCATCAAACCACGCTGAGGCAGTGTCCCACATGCCACAACTAGAAAGACCCACAAAGAAGAATATGTACAACTATGTACCAGGGTGATTTGGGGAGAGAAAAGGAAAAAATAAAATCTTTAAAAAAAACCTACTTTAAAAAAAAAAAAAAGAGTAGTAAGAGATGGGGAAGAAATGTAGGTGGGCCAGGACATGCAGGTCCAGATAAAAATGTATGTGGTCTTTAACCTGACAGCAGAGAGAAAACACTGAAGTATTTTAGGCGTTGGTGGAAAGGAGAGCCTGGGGTGGGATTAGGAAGAACTAAAAGGCAGGGTTAGATGTGGATTTATTTTAGTAAGATAAAACTTATTTACAGAAAAAAAATGCATACAGACCAAGGAGTATTGTAAATGTAATCAGCTGTATAACCAATACCTAAAAGATATAGAAGAGTTCATCTGCCCTCTTAACCCTTTCCCTTCAGCCTCCCTATCCTCAACCCACAACTACCACTGTTCTGATATCTCTCACCACAGCCTAGCTTTGCCTGTTCTTTGAATTCATATAAACAGATCATATAGTATATACTCTTTTGTATGTGGCTGCTGTATAAACAGGAGATTGTAGAGAGACAATGGTGAATGCGAAGAGACCCAGTGAGAGATAAAGACCATTCAAAGAACCATGGTGATGGTGGAGATGGAGAGGAAGTAGATGGATTGAGGAGGGAGCTATTTTGGAGGTAAAATTAGTGATGAAGGATTTGATATGGAGGTTAAGAAAGGTATCATGGATGGTATTCATGTGTTTAGTAGACATTGAAGGTTTGGAGTCTTGCAAAGCCCAATAGAGCCAACAACTTAAAACTGCACATGAGTATGGTTGTTCCTCAAAATATTAAACATGGAATTACCATGTGATCCAGCAATTCCACTTCTGGGTATATATCAAAAGTATTGAAAGCAGGGACTTGAACAGATGTTTTTACACCTACATTTATAGCAGCATTATTCACAATAGCCAAAAGGTGAAAAAAACCAAATGTCCATTAGTGGATGAATAGATGAATGGATAAACAAAATGTGGTATATACAACAATACAAAGAGATTTATGCACCCCTTTGTTCATTGCAGCATTATTCACAATAGCCAAGACGTGGAAGCAACCCAAGTGTCCATCAACTTACGATTTGACAAAGAAGATGTGGTGTATATATATATATATATATACACACACACACAGTGGAATACTACTCAGCCATAAAAAGACATAATTGTCCCACTTGCAACCACATGGATGGACCTTGAGGGCATCATGTTAAATGAAATAAGCTAGAGAAAGACAACCACTGTATCATTTCACTCATATATGGAATATAAAAAAACTTACGGACAAAGAGAACAATTTAGTAGTTACCGGAGGCGGGAAGGGAGGCGAGCGGGGCACATTTATATGGTGTTTGACAAATATTAATGTACAACTGAAATTTCACAATGTTATAAACTTTTTAGACCACAACAAACAAATTCAAAAAAGAAACTATATCACCATGGAAGATTACTTCTGCAATGCTCCTCTGAAAAAGGTACTGTTTTTCTAACTCCAAAATGTTAGCCAAATCTATCCTCTTTTCTCCAATTCAAACAAATTACTTCTATTCTGTTACTAACAGGACATGAGGCCTTAAGCCCCATAAAATAATGGCTTGAGATGGAAAACTACAGGTATATTCCATCAGTACTTTCCTCCTAGGCAGCCTCCTAACTTTCCTCCCTGCTCAAGTCTCTTCTTCTCGTTCATCTTCCACATTCAGGCATTCAGTATAAATTGACTAATTATTAATAAGACAAGCTCATCTTTCAAAACATAATGTAGATGCCATCTCCTCAATTCTACTGCCAAGAATTTACTCTACAAATATATTGGCCCATGCATTCAGTAGTATATGCACATGGATGTTCATTGCAGAATTATTCATATAGAAAACAACTAAAATGACCATCAACAAGGGACTGGATAAAGAAATTACACTACCACCATATAACAAAACACTATGCACTCTGTGATCTTAAAAAAGAAATTGGGTAGATCTGTATTTGTTGATTTGGAAACTGTCTGGGATATACTACAAAATGAAAAAGAAAGTTTTAGAACCAGATGAACAATCAATCCCACATCTTTTTTAAAAATTGTATATACATATTGGAATTCATCATTATCCAGAAGTTATGTATCAGGTACAGGTTATGAAGAAATCAAAAATCTTTGTTAAGAAAATATTAATAAACTAACCACCTCTAAATTAGTCCCCAAGTATACCCCACCCCTACCCCAGGTAAACACTTGAATCAACTCCCATCAACTCAATTAGCATCTTCCTCAGGCTGCCACTGGTCCACAGGATACTTTCAGGGATGTGCTCATTGTCTATCTCTGCATTATTTTCAGAAGCACTGGAGTGTTCTGATGTTCCTGTGCCACTAATTACAGAAGTGGATCACTAGGGTACCTTAAGATCATCAGGAAATTGGATGTCTTATTGTCCATGAGACTTAAGGTCACATAACTAGTTAACAGCAAAGGCAAATCTTGAACATGCTCTTGGTCCCATGGTTTTACCACTATTTATGTCTTCCAGCTGCCTCATCCTATCCATCCTTCAGGACTGCCAATCAGATTTCACCTATTCCATGAAGTCTTCCAGGATTCCCAGAGCAGGAAATGAGGCCCCCTTCCTCTGAACAGCATGAGACTTGAATTACTCTTGTGGACTTTGCTGCTGCCTGCTTTTGGCCTGAGCTGCTGATATATGGAGTTATCTGTCTCATTCCTCCACCATCTCTTTGAGGGAAGTTTGGCATTCACTACGTTTGTGTAATACCCAGGGTCACAATTAGGGTGAGACAATGAGGTACCAAGGGCCAAAATTTAAGGGGGCACTCACTCTTAGGGTCATGCAAGCACAGGATCACTTGTCTCACCCTTGTAGCAGCCTAGTAAAACTTGATCGAAATAAAGATCTACCATATCCTGTAATATACTTCCATATACTGTAATACTCAGAACAGCTTTAGGTGGTTGGGTAAACTATGCAAGGTCAACCAGCTAGTAGTTGATGGCACAGGGATTCCAGTGCTCTTAGCCTTCCTCCTCTTAACATTGGGTAAGGTAACATAGAGAGTGCCTGGAAAGAACTAGAAGCAGAGGAGGCTACAAAGGTGGGTGAGACATAGGTGCCACCTCAAAATGCTCACATACAGGGAGAAGACCGCTGGATATCTGCTACTATGTTCCAAGGTATATTATCTATGAGGGACATGATCTCTTTGCCAAATCCTATTTTCTGTCACTTCCAAAGCAGTGATTTATTAATAAAATATGAATCCATAAAATAATTTGAAATTAGATTGAAAAGTAAAAAGAAATCGGATGAATGAAATGAGCCCATTTATCAGTTTCTGTGTCCTAGGGTCTGAAGCACTTCATTATATTTGTATTCACAAGTGAATGCTCTAATTTCTAGGCTGAGCTAGCTAACCAATGAGTGAGGCCAGCCAGCCAGCTCCCACCGTACTCCCCTGGGCCTCATAGAGAGGCATGGTGTTCAGGCTTTATTCCAACCATCTGCCAAATCACTCCTTGAGTAGAGGGCATGGGGAATTGAGTTGGACTTCTATTCACAGTAATGGTAACAAGAACTGAGGGTCCCACTGACATGTTGCTGAACTATTCTCTGATTCCAAAGAAGCTTCTGACTCCAGGCCACTCTGGAACCTCAAGTGGATGCATGATCCTGAAGCCAAGCTCCCTTGACTTGATATTGGTCAAAACAGCAACCAAACCAGTTGGGTCAGTACAGAACAGCATCCAGGGGTGACACCTTTATCTACTCTACCTAGACAGGCCACATCAAGAGCCTCCTTTAGATCACACTGGCCCCAAATTCCTGACCTTCCTTCTCTATGCCTATGACATCTTCTGACCAATCAGGAGGCACATCCATAATCCACCCACCCCTTGTAGCTTCTCTAATCTTCTGCCTCTCATCCTTCCCCCAATATGACACTCTCTGAGGTATTGGAGCAAGCATAGCCAAAGCCCATGGGTTAAAAAAAATTATCAAGTTGATTAACCGATTTAAAGAAAGCAAGAAACTCTTAAACCTTTTTAGCTGATGTGCAATCATCAAATCACATTATCACAGAGCTGTGTCCTTAATGACTCTTACGATGAAACCCTCATGTAGTCTTCTCAAGAAGGCTAAAGACCAATACACACACGTCATCACTAATCACTGGTCAACAAGTAAATTAAGGACTTAGTAAGCACTACTAGGGCTAGACATCAAGGTAGAGAGAAACAAAGAAGAGAAGGCGCCAGCTCTTCTGAGGGCTCTGAATAAAGGACTAATGTGTGGCAGAATCAGTAGAGTACCAAGTGCTGAGTGGGATATACCAACTAAATAACAGCTTTGTGATGTAGGAGGAAGGTTCCAAGGAGGGTGGGTACAAGGTGACGGAACTTTCACCATGTTTGGACATGTGGTTCATTCTGTTTGAAATGGCTTTCCCCCTTTGTTCCATCTGGTGAACTTCCTCTCATCCTTCAAGACAGTTTTGATCTGTCAGAGGCTATCATTTGGGGCATGTGCACCTGAAGACAAATGGAGGCCCCACCTGTGCAATGGCTTTGCATGTATTTACCCATTTCCCTTTCCCATGGTTATCTGCTCCAAAAAGCACTAGGTCTTTCAGCCTTACTGAATCTATCTGCAGTGCCCTGACACAAAGCCATGCCTAAGAAGTCAAACTGCCTGGATGTAAGAATTAGGACCATCTCAGGACCTCCCCAAAATCCCAAATTCCCGAAATCTCAACTCTGAGCCTGACCAATTAGAAGACATGGCTTCAAATTTACACTTGCTCCTTAGTACGTTCTGGATCTTTTCCCACTTCAGAGTAGCCAATAGCATGCCTCCCCTAAGGGTGGGCCTGCCTGTGACCCTACAAATAAAAATGTCTCTATAACCCAAAGGAGTCATAAGGGCCTTTTTAATCACAGCCTGGGAATTATATAAATTTACATAAACCAGATTTGAAGCCATTCATGATATTATTTCTGAAAGAAGGGATGACATAGGGAAGGAAATGCAGGGGGCCTTTACCTTTGTACTCTTCTTAACAGCTTTATTGAGATATAACTCATATCCCGTACAATTTGCCAATTTAAATTGCACAATTCAATGGTTTTTAGTATATTCACAGAGTTGTGCAACCATCACCACAAGAAATTTCAGAACATTTTTATCACTCTAAAAAGAAACACTACACCCCCTAATCACCCAGCCACAATATATTTTCTGTCTCTAAAGATGTGCCTATTCTGGACATTTCATATAAATGGAATCACACAATATATGGCCTTTGTGTCTGGCTTCTTTCACTTAGGATAATGTTTTCAAGGTTCATTCATGTTGTAGCATGTGTCAGTACTTCATTCCTTTTACTACAGAAATATTCCATCGTATGGATATGTCACACTTTATTTATCCATTCATCAGTTGATGGACATTTGGATTGTTTATACATTTTGACTATTTACATACTACATATTTATGTATGTACATTCATGTGCAAGTTTTTGTGTGGATATGTATTTCCACGCCTCTTATTTGCAGGTCATATATTAACTCAATGTTTAACATTTTGAGAAACTGCCAAACTATTTTTGCAGAGTAGCTACACCATTTTGTATCCCCACCAGCAATGGATGAGGGTCCCAATTTCTGCACATCCTCACCAATACTTGTAATTACCCATCTTGTTTAGTTTAGACTTAACTAGTGGTTGTGAAGTAGTATCCCGTTGTGGTTTTGATTTGTATTTCCCTACTAATGAGTTGAACATCTATTCATGTGCTTATTGGCCATTTGTATATCTTATTGGGAAAAAGGTCTATTCAGATCCTTTGCCTTCATTTGGTTTGAATGATAGGATTTTGATTTATGGACACTCTGATCAAAGTGTACTCCATTGAGCAGGAGACATTGTGCTATTTGCCCCTGTGATGCCAATAGATACTCTAAGTCTATAAAGTGATCCCTAAGAGCCAATGAGCCAAACCAGGCTGTCTTTCCCTGTCACCCCATGAGCCGAGAGGCCACAGTTAAGGGACAAGAGGCCTGAAAGTGGTGACAAAAAGTCCTCTCCTGACCCCCATTCCAAATATTCTTATAAACTAGAAACTCTAACTGATTATTGTAATAATGTTCCCAGGACAGGAGTGGACATAAACCAGCCCTTTTACTAAATTATATCAGTTTCAGTTTGCTACTCATCACATGTGCATGCACTCACACAAACACGCATACACACACAGCTTCCAATTTGCCCTGCAAAGACTTTAAAGTTCTAGATAAGCTCAATCATGTATAGAAAAGTGCTTTTTCCTTCATTTGATAATAGTTTTCAAGAGAGGTCTGGCAAAAGCTGAAGCTCAGCTGTGGGGCTTCTTTTAAAAGAAAACTTGGCTTCTGATTGTACATAAGTGATAATGAACAAGGAATACATATTATGTTGGCCATATTTGCATACACAAATTAGACTACCATCCTTTAACTTCTCTTTCCCCAGCAAATATGGTAGGTGATGACTTTGTCTGATTAAATTTAAATATTCACGTAGAACTCAACTGTCTTTTGGTAAGTTTATAGCCAGTATATTGAACAGCATTAGACAGAAAACCATTCTCACATCTATGTCCCCATAATGGACTAACTTTGCTTTAAATAGATTTATTTTTTCCTCTTAATGAAGTTAAAGTGGAGGCTGACTCTATGAATAGGTATGCATAGTTGAAATCTAGGTTCAACCATGTACTAAATGCATTCTTTGTGGATTCAGCCTTTGGGGACCAGACCTATGCTTTGCATATACTGTACATAGTAATTAGGTAAAATTAGTAGCATATTGCTGACCTTGCAGACTCTTATCCCTGTAGGTTTACTTGTGATGTTGGAGAGCAGAGATCCTGAAAGTAGGAAAGAAAGTAAATGAAATAAAGTAATTTACACAAATGCTACCTTGTAAGCTGTTAAATGATAAAAAATGTTAGTTAGTGCTATAATAGTGATTATTATTATTATTATCACAGTAGAAATCAGGGGGCCTTGATTCTACTCTCTGGCTATTTCATGTCTCTCTAGTTTTCTGGTACTTTGGGAGTCCTTGGCAAGATGCAACAGCAAATGACCTTTCTTTCATAGTACCCAGTGGGCAAAGCAGGATTTCCATCCCACAAGAAAAGGATGAAAGCAGCTCTCTTCTTTTCCCAGTTGAAGACAACAGGCCTCTCACTTAGGGGTTAAACTTCAGAGCCTGATTACAAGCTCTCAGACTCTCCATCTCTTCAACCCTGCTCCCTTCCCACTCCTGCTGCACTCCACCTCCCACCTGCCATCACCATCAGAAAAGCTGAGCCCACGCATGAAGAAACAGAGCCTTGGAAATGCAGTTCATCAATGACAGATGTGTGGAAACCCACAAGGAGAAAGCTGAGGGGACACCATCCCTACTATCCTACTTGCAAACTAGAAATTGTGACTCATATATGTAGTAAGATGATGAGTGAATAATGCTAAATGGCCTTGGTTTGGAGTCAGGGAAGAGTACCATATGAACCAAACTGTACAAATGGACCACCATGTCCAGTTCCCCAGGCTGCTAGACATGCCTTGTCTCTGTGTGGCTGCTGAGAAGATGGAGGGACAGAGGAGCTCTTTCTTTTGCCAACTGAAGCTGCCATGAGTGCAACTGATTGGACTCAGCAAGGCTGCATAAAACCAAGGGAGAGGAGCCAGCCACATGGCCTAGTGGTTAAGTTCGGTGCACTCCACTTCGGCAGCCTGGGTTTGGTCCCTGGGCATGGATCTACACCCCTCATCAATGGCCATGCTGTGGCGGCATCCCACATACAAAATAGAGGAAGATTGGCACAGATGTTAGCTCAGGGTGAATCTTCCTCAGCAAAAATAAAACAACAACAAAAACAAAAGATAGGAGTTCTACACAAATCCCACCAGATGCAGAAAAACAAGAGGAGTCTAGTCCTGTGTCCTTGGTCCCTAGGACTCTACCACCATGGCATGTTGTAATGGAAATATTCCAGGATCTGGAGTGAAACATCCTGGATTCAAGTCCTAGCTCTCTCACTCAGTGGCCATGTAACTTCGGTCAGCTCTTTTAACTTTTTTTAACTGTTGGTCTCTTCATCTATAAAATGGAGATTCCCTGAACTACCAACTTCACAAGATTTTTTTTTTAGGTCACATGAAAGAATGGATGGGAAAACCCTTTGAAGCATAATGTAACATGCCTATGATGATATTACTGAGCTACTCACCAATTTGAGCCAGTAAGTACATCAGTGTTAGCATCAGCAAAATCACTGCAAGTAGCAGTTTTCTTTCCTGGTGGAGACAGTGCAGTAGAGGGAATATCTCTCTGTAAGGTGAGCCAGGGCACAGGCAAAGCTGAACGCTAGATCCAAACGTGTATATTTGTGGTCACCAACAGCCTTTCTCCGGAAGAACAAGACCAACTTTTAATTCTCTCTATTTTGAAGCTGGTGATTGCGTCAGAACAGAGGGGAGACTGTGGTGTGGTGGCCGTGAGAGTGCACCTCATAGATCTCCAACTACAGAGCATAATTGCCCAAGGATTCCAGCTGCCTCTGAAATCCATCATCACATTTGTGCCAAGGCAAAGCTTTCCCAAAGCTGCTTCCAGCCAATGATAGAGTGCAGCAGGGCTACTGAGGCGGACCCATTCCTGGAGGACACAGAACTCTTCTGACGGCTGATTTTTCCTCCAGGACTCCCCAGTGGCCTTGCCAAATCTTCCTGAGACTGCACAACAGTCTAGGAGGCTTCTATCCATTTTTCCTTTCCACTTTCCTCCACTCAGGACAGACGTTTCATATGCAAAGAAAGAGACTTGTTCAGAGAGCAAACAGGGGATCAATTCCATAGGAAACGTGTGGTGTGGACCGAGACCCCTGATAACCCAATGTTCTGTAGCTCCATGTTTCCATTTGCCAAAAGAGGGATGAGCCAAAGATAGGCAACAGGGAAGAAAGAATAAGGCTTTTTTTTAATGTGAAGGGAGATCTACTTTCAGAAAAAAAATAATGCTTGACAGAAACATCTGCTGCAGAGTTGTGCAAACATGGCATTGAGTGCCTTAGGAAGCTGAGAAGTCCTTGTCATTGGAGGTGTTCACTCAGAAGATTGAGGCTACTTTGCAGGAATTTGGTCACGTGATATACAGAGCATGCTGAACTTGATAACCTGTAAGGTCTATGATTCTATAAGTCATTCAATTCAATAAAAACACCAGTATGTATACTTCCAATGTCTTAGCATTGGAACAATACTGAGTTCCTGACTCTAAATGTCAAATTTAATTCTTCTATGAAAGTGACCAGTGTACATCAATAGGCTTCGTCCTATTCCAGACCTTGAAAGAAGCCCCAGGGACCAGCTAGACTACAGTCCCACCCTCCCCAGGGGCACTGGCACACTTGGTGTATGTGAGACTGGACACCAGCCACTTTGATGGGAATCACTGAGCACTTGGGCTGGCTTCAGGGCCCTGGGCTGCTCATGCTCCACAAAGTGTCACCTGTGCTTGAGGATGAGGCTGCTACTTCTGAGAATTGGTGGCGGGTTGTCACAATGCCAGGAGTGGGGAAAGACCAAGGCAGTATGTAGGTTCCAGGCCCACATAATACGGGACAGGCCACAAAAGACTGGTATCCCTGTATCCCTAAGGAATTCAGTAGATTTATTAGCTTACCAGAGTTGCACTAGAGGGGAAACAGCAGATAGGTAAGGAGGAGAGCCATGCTCAGGTGAAAAACCAGTCTTCATAGAAGAATAAACCTCATCTTGGGTGGCTTTTTCTTGGCCACCTGTCATTCTAAGAAGAGTCATCTACACTCTTTCTCCAATTCCCCACCACACTGCCCTCAGTCCACTGTGGTTCAGCTCCAGCCACCATCCCTTGACCTTACTCTTATCAAGATCACCAGTGACCTCCAGGTTGCCAAATCCAAAGGGCACTTTTCCAGTCCTCATAACACTTGCCATTTCAGTAGCATCTGGCAGTGTTGCCCACTCCAATCTGTCTCCTTCTTTGGTTTCTCTCAAGTCTTCTTTTGTTTTTAATCCCTTTGCATCATTCCTTCAACGATTATTTATTGAGTGCCTCCCATGTGCCAGCCACTGGCTGAGGCACTGGGAATATGGTGGTAAGCAAAAGCAGACATGATTCTGGTCTTCATGGAAACTACACTCTAATGGGAAAGTCATACATGCATCAAATAACCACATTTGACATTTATTTATGTCAAATTGCAACTTTAACAACTGATTCACTGGAGAGGGACACTGTACACAGAAGGAGGTCTCCGTTAGAGTATTGGTGACCTAGTCAAGGAAGTCAAGAAAGTCTTCTCTAAGGAAGTGATACCTGGCAAAGGATGAATGAGAGTTAACTAGATGAACAGGGTGAGGAAGAGCATTTGAGGTAGAGGGAACAGCCCAGTGGAAAGGCCATTTATGAAGAGGAAACATGGTATATAAATCTGAAAGGTGTCTTAGACCACATTCTCTAGAGCCTGAGACAGTGATTTGGGTACATGTGATTTCGTGAGGGAGTGTTCTCAGGAGAAACGGGTAAGGGAAGCAAGATAAGGAGCTAAGCAAGGATGTTGTCTTAGCTGATCCCATGGGGAGCTCTGAAGCATGTATTACACCAGAGTTGGTTTCCCTTGAGGCAGAATAATGGTCTTTTGCATTTCTGTTGAAGCCAGTCATTGGCTGTGGGCTGCACGGCATAAGTAGGGGACATAACCTGCCAGCCTAAGTAGCTCCCATTGACCCAAGGCACTGCTTCAGAGATAGGGCAACTGTGAACCCTTAGCAGCCAAGACTCGCAGCAGCTGCACTATGGGCACCCCAGCCCCATAAAGGAGATCTGAGCAATACACCAACAGCATCTACTACAGAAGCGATATGGCTGGACTCCTGAGTAAAGTTAAGCTCTTTCAAATCCTAGGTCCTCAGCTAAGTCCTTTCCCCTCTTTCTTGACCTAAGTTTTATTTCTTGTAAAATCTTTGAGTGCCTCTCTGCCCTATTGATACTCCATGGTTATTTTTCCATGGCTAGAGTTCACTTTAGGACACAGCCCTGCTCGCCCAGATATATGGCCCCAGGGATCTGGAATCAGCATCATTTTCTAGTCCTCCAACAAAAGAACCACAGGAGTCAAATTCAAAGAACACCAGTAATGCCTGACAGTTCATGCCAGAGAGTTCTGAGGCTAAGAGTTCATCCAGTTAAATAAGAATTTCTGAGGCCAAGGTCACCCAGGAAAATAAGGATTCAGGAGCCCAGAAGTGGGTGACCAGAGGTGTCAGAGCTGAAGTGAAGGGAAGGCTCAGGAATAGAGTGGGGCTGGGCCTGGGGCAAGCAGGCACAGGAAAGAAAGTCTGGCATGTTGTAGAGTGTGGCCAAGGCAGGGACAGACAGGGAGGAGCAGACTCCCCTGGGGAGCCTCCAAGCTATCCTTTTGGCTCCCTCCCCTACACCACGGCTTGAGGGCCACTGCCAAACAAGCAGAAGCTTTTCTTCTTCACTTCTGGCTTTTCACAGTAATTTCCATTGAGCTAACACTCGTATTGTGTGTTATAGATTAAACGCTAAAAATTCGGCAGAGAATGGGGCAGGCACCAGAAGATGGGGGAGAAAAAAGTAATGTTAAGATGTTTAACTTTTTAAAAAGTCATTCCATATGACATATACAGTACAAATAAATTTTGTCAGTCTGTTCATGGTAATTCACATACTAAAGTACAGAGCTTTAACATCTCAAACCTACTCGTGATTTGGTCTGATTTTCACAAACGAATTTCATATTACTGTATAAATAGAGCAATCTTTTACTGAAAAACTGTGCTAAGCTTTGTATACTTCATTTAAATAGTGCTAGCTTTTACATAAATCACCCTTTCTAATCCTTTCAACAACCCTTAGGAAGATATTTATTATCTCCATTTTACAGATGAGAAAATTGAAACTTGGAGAGATCAGCAAGCTGGCAGTTGGCAGACTCTGCATATAAACTGACACCTTTCTTTTCACCACAAAAAGACAAGATTTACAACAGAAATATCAGATCTTACATATCCAAATGAAGTTTGCTCCTTTCAAATATGCCCTCTGGAAACTTCCTTAGAAAAAGCTTTGTGAGCTTGAAGCACAATCTTCTGAATATTCTCATTGCAGTCAAGGCCCTGTCCTCAAAGGATGGAACTGATTTTCGACAGTCATTTGGAGCAAAGTCTGGTTGGGCATGGAGGAGGGCAAGTGGAGGGGTCAGTGTGGGCCACAGAGCACACCTGTCCTTTTGTCAGTCCAGCCACCCTCTCTCTGTGGAGCAATGGCCTCTCCCCATCCCACCACATGTGCTTATTCTGCCTCCTGACTTCAAGGTGGACATGTGACCCAAACCTGGCCACTCATGCTACCTCATCCTCCTGTCCATTATGTATAGTCCAAGAAGTAGGGGTACAGACCAAGCAAGGCAAATCAGAGAACTTCTATAACATTTAGTGTATCAATGTTGGAGAAAAAGGCCTCTCTTGCTTTTGGATTGTACATAGTTTCCTCTGGCTGCTGTAACAAATTCCAACAAACTTGGTGGCTTGAAACAACATGAATTTATTCTCTTACAGTTCTGAAAGTCAGAAGTCCAAAATCAGTTTCACTAAGCTAAAATCAAGGTGTCAGCAGGGCTGGTTCCTTCTGAAGGTTCTAGAGAAGAATCTGTTTCCTGGCCTTTTCCAGCTTCTAAAGGCCTCTTGCATTCCTTAGCTTGTGGCCCCTTCCTCCATCTTCCAAGCACATCACTTCAACGTCTGCTTTGTGGTCCCATCTCCTTCTTCTGCCTTTAATCTTCTTGCCTCCCTCCAATAATGACCTCTATGATTACATTGGACCTATTTGGATAATCCAGGATAAACTCCCCATCTAAGGATCCTTAACTTCACGACGTCTGCAAAATTTTTCTTGCCGTGTTAAGGTAACATATTCACAAGTTCCAGGGATTAGGACATGAACATTTTTCAAAGGTCATTATTCTGCCTAGCACAGATTGTGAGTTTGGGCCTTCCTAGTGGCTATGACAGCCATGTGAAGAAAGCCTGATTGTAGCGGATATGGTGAGTGGGAAGAAAGGACACAATAGAAGGAGAGAACAAGAGAGAGAAAGCTGACAGCATCTTTGAGCCACTGGATTCAGTTGTCCATGAGGGAATGATAAAATGGGATTCCTGGGCTGTAATGTTGGAGAAAGCCTAGCCAAGACATGGAGAGAGACATGTTTAAGCCCTTGGACCCAGTTGTACCTTCAGTCACCTCCATCCTCAAATATCCAGTTGTGTTTGTGTCTCTAGCAACTAAAACTGGAAAAAATACCATATTTTGGTCAAGAAGGAAGTGTGACTACCAAGAATAGATATTGATTTTCTTTTAGTGGAATGTAACTTACCCCAAAGCTGGTCCTCTAAGATAAGAACCAGGTGAGCCATGAAATAAGAACATGGCCCCTTCCCTTTAATTCAATTCTCAGAAAATGCACCTATGATTCATTCCCAAAGGATTCCACCACAATATCACTATTGACTGGATCAGGGGCAATACCCAACCCAAGCTGAGCCAATTAAATTCTGTCCCAGGCATTTGAAATTGGAACTCAAGTTGCTAGTTAGAGTTAGTTGGTGCACGTCCACAGAAAGTCAAAGAAAGCTGATCTACAAGGAAAGGAGTAATGTGAATACACAGAGAAATTCCAGATTGGATGACCAGAAAGGGAGGGAGAGACACACACAGAGGCAGAGACAGAGAAAGCAAAAGGAAGCACATGTAATAAAATTTTAACATTTGGGAAATCTGGATGAGGTGTTTTTTTAAATTCTTTGTACTATTCTTGCAACTTTTTGGTAAGTGTGAAATTATGTTTAAAAATTTTAAGTTTCAAAAATAATATAAACAATATAAGCACTCCAAGTAAAGAACACTGTTAAGAAAATGAAAAGGCAAGCAAAGACTAGGAGAAAATATTTTCAAAACATATATCTGATGAAGGACTTAATTCAAAGTATATAGAGAGCTCTTTCATCTAAATAAGAAGATAATCAACCTCAATTTTTCTAAATGGATAATTTGAATTGTCCCCTCACCAAAGATAAACAAGTGGAAGTACAAGAAAAGATGTTCAACGTCTTTAGTCATTAGAGAAATGTAAATTAAAACTGCATTGAGATACCCCTACATGCTCACTAAAATTACTAAAATTAAAGACTGACAATGCCAACTGTTGATAAGAAGGTAGAACAACTGAAACGCTCATACATTGCTGGTGGGAAAGCAAGATGAAACAGCCACTTTGGGAAGGTTTGACGGTTCCTTAGAAAAGTAAACATGCATTTACTGTATGACCCAGCAATCCCACTCCCAAGAATCCACCCACAAGACGTGAAAACGTAAGTCGACACAAAGTCATGTACTTTCTTCAGAGCTGGAAACAACCCAAAGATCTATCACCTAACTGGTGAATAGATAAACAATAAAAAGGAAGAATTACTGACGTATGCAAAAACATGGATGAGTTGCAAAAGCATTATGCTAAGTGAAAAAAGTCAGACACAAACAAATACACACTGTAGAATTCATTTATGTGAAATTCCACACAAAGCAAAACTGTGACAGAAAGCAGAGATAGCAGGGAGCTGGGTGGGGGGAGGGGGCTGGCAGCAAACGGGCATATGGGAACTTTTGGGGATGATGGAAATGTTCTGTATCATGATTGTGGAGGTGCTTACATGACTGTATATCTTTATCAAAGCTCATCAAATTGTTCTTTTTAGATTGATAAATTTTATTGTATGTAAATTACCTCAATAAAACTGACTTTAAAAAATCCTCTTCTCTGTGAGAGCAAAGGACACAATAGGCCTCCAAAATAGTGGAACTAGCCTTCTGTTAGCCCGTTGAGAGAAGGAGAAAACACCTAACTTCTCTAGCAGGTCATCCTGCCTCACTTATAAAACATCTGCCTTTACTTAAAAAGCTTACAATGATTTCTCTCACTTGCAACCAGAGGATCTCTAAGATATTTCTTGATGTAAAGAAAATTAAGTTTCTTAAGTTACCCAGAAAGTCCAAACTACCTAGAAACATCATATCATAAATCTTTTAATATTGTTTTCAGGTGGCCTTATCCCTTCTGGAATGCTGATTTTCAGCTTACCATCTTCCTAATATCACTCCA
This sequence comes from Equus quagga, assembly GCF_021613505.1. Lineage (NCBI taxonomy): Eukaryota > Metazoa > Chordata > Mammalia > Perissodactyla > Equidae > Equus > Equus quagga. The sequence continues at coordinate 71,347,529 of NC_060268.1, forward strand.
TGCATAGCCCAGGCAATTCACCAGCCAACTTCCACAGTCTACTTGAGGACTAAACTCATCATACTATGATTCCAGAAATTAAGATGTTCCTGGCAGAATGCTCTCAATGTTCTTTCTCCCTGAAGATCATACAATTTAAAGTTCAATTTAAATTTCCGTGATTTTAAAGTTCCATGATTACTCCATCTAAGGAACGGTACTAACTCCATACAGACGAAGTGCTATATGTTCCGGTGCTGCCCTAGTTTGGACTGTAACGTTCAGACAGCTCTGTGTGTTTCTGGCAGAGCCCTAGGACCTATCTAACTCCCAAGGGTTCCTGAGCAGGTGGCTTCTGCCTCCCAGTCGTGGGGCTCAAGTGACAGCTCCATGGTGAATACAACCCTCCTGATTATTAGCCCACATTGTACATGCTGAGCACAACAGCATTGCTGGGCAGTGAGCATTGCACAGGGACTGTCATCAGCCACGGCATAATGGCCCGTCACAGCATTACAATTCCATTTGTTGCTGGGAGTTTCATCCAAGGAGACCAGCAGCCAAACATTTAAGTGTTTGTATCATGACAAACATAATTAGGAGACAGAAAGAGCCTATTAGTTCTACTGTGTAATTTTTACCTCAAACTGTCAAAAAAGAAAACTCCCCACCTTCTCATTTTGAGAAGCCTGTCATTATTCCAGGGTCCCTAACAGCTCACTCAGTGGCTGGCTAAGTGCCCCTTCTGCGCTGACAAGGGCTCATTCTGTGCTGGTTCAGGTGTCTCAACAGTTTAGAAGTAGGAGGCTGGGCCAGATGGCCTGAGGAATCCCCCAGGATTCCACGCGCTCCAGTGTGTGACGATGGATAGAACGTGCTAAGGCTTTACTGTTTGTTTCAATTAGGAAACTGCAACTGCCACTAACAGGTGTACTGTTTCTGCAGATATGGGTCTAACTGGCATTTTGTGGGTCTGCGTGAGTCTCTGGGGACTTGTACATGAAGGTCTATGCCTAATTATATGGATACTTTTCTCTAAGTGTTGATGGTCTCAGGGCATGAGTTCATCCTTCCCAGCGTGGGTCTTGCAGTCAGCTCCATCTCTATATAGTCATCTGCTTGGTACAGACCCTTAACCCACAGCCTTTGTGAGTCCTGGTGATAGAAAGGAAAGTGCCCTGGGCAACAGACAAGGGCTACAACTGATTAGCTGTTCAGCATTAGGCAAATTTCTTTACTTCTCTGATGTATCTCCAATTTCTTAACTGTAAAATGAAGATAATACCATTTAATTCATGGGGTTCCTGGGAAGATTCAATGAGCAAACTTATGCAGAAGCATTTTGCCAGAGTGTTTATCACATGATAATAACAGAATAGAGTTGTGTTATATAGTAATAGTACCTGTCTTAGTTTGAGTTCCCCCAGAAGTAGACTCTGACATAAAGATTTGAGGTCAAGTAGTTTATTTGGAGTGTGAAGGAAAGTGGGAAAGGGAGATAAGCAAGAGAAGTCACCCAATAAAGGGTGTGTTATCAAACCAGTTACCACTATGGGGACAGAGCTTAACCCCACGGGGCCACTCTGGGAAATGGTATAGAATGCACCCTCGGGGTTACCTGACCCAAGCCAGAGGGAGATGATGGGGTCATATGTAAACTCTGTCAGTCACTGGTGAGGAGCTGCTGGTGGGCAGCTGGTTTCTCAGCACTCAGAGCCAGCCATAGACAAGGGCCGACAGCTGCAGACCCAGGCGTTTGGACTGTGGCCAGCTCCCGCTGAACACAAGACCTGAGGGCTGTGAGTAGGGGCCAGGCAGCATCTGGTAACAGGGTAGATCAGCAACACCACAAAGCTGTTTTCACAAGCAAAGGCCTAAATTCTGGGCAGGCTTAGATTCTAAGACAAGAAGTGCAAAAAGGGCATTTTCAGGGGAAGGTAAGCCAAAAAAGGAAATCTTTCAAGCTTATTTACGTTTGCCCCTGTCTCTCTTCCATTTAATCACAAAAATAATTACTTTCAAGCACCTGCTCTCTGTACACTCCATAAGTGCTGCAGATATGGCAATGAACAAGACAGACTCAGTTCTGCCCTTCTGGAGTTCTAGTGGGGACGCCCGACTCAAACCATCACAAAAACGCATGTACAAATAGTAATGAATAAAAAGTACCTGTGAATCTAGGTTGAGTAGTGGGTGGGGCAAGGGGATGTCAGGGAAGGCTTCTCTGAGTAAGTGACATTTAAATTCAGATCTGAAGCCTGATGGGGTAGCTGGTGAAGGAGAGGGAAATTCCAAGCAGATGACCTAGCATGTGTAACGGCCCCCAGGCAAGGAAGAGCTTGGCACTCTCCATGTGCTGGCAATATGTCTGGGGCCTGGTAAGAGGGAGCGTGCCAGGAAATGAGGCTGGAGAAGTAGGGAGAGGTCAAACTAGGCAGTGGGAGAAAGACTGTGGATCTTATCCTAGGTGCTACAGAAATCAATGAAGGGTTTAAAGCAAGGGAGTGACCTGATCAAACCGGAATTTGGGAGAGCTACTGTGTGGAGACAGGACACCTGGAGGGGCTCTGATCATCAAAAGTCCTTTGGGCCCAGCTTGATATAGGGGTTGAGGAAAGACCAGCCTTCTAAAGAGCACTAATGAGACAATGCATGACAAAAATACCGAATTCTATAAGAGAGGTCCAAATAGAAAGGTTCAGAGTCGGTGAGGAGGGGATCCCAAAAGCCTTGCTGGAGGAGATGGCACTTGAGCTGGGCCTTGGAGTGTGGGTGATGCTGGACCTGAAGGCTGGTGTGGCAGAGGAGCCAGACCGAGCAAAGGCAAAGCAGACCAGGTAGTTGTCCTATCTGCTTCCCTAGGTGTGGCGCCCAGGCAGGAGGTGGCCTGAGAGGCCCACGGCTCCTCTGCTTATTTTGCTACCACATTCAGCATCTTTGCTGCCAAGGCAGGTCATGGTGATGGCTCAAGCATCTGGAAGGGCTTCCTTAATCCCATTAGGGGCAATCTGATCGCTCAGACCTGTGCTGGAGAACAAAGACACCTGAGAGTCAGCAGGAAGCCACCTAAGGGCACAGTTGGACATTTGTTGGATGGGCTGGGTGGTGGAGTCATTTACCTTCTAGTCAAACTCACCTTGCTCCATTTAAACCCAATACCAACAAACAAATAACCTAAAACTAGTTCTCTGTTTGGGAATTTCAGCAAACCTGTGCGTATGCATGCACACACACACATGCATGTACGTGACAATATGAATATGTGTCTGCAAGAGTCCATGACTGCCCACCCATGTCAAAATGCATGTAATTAACAGCTCTTGCTCACTGAGTGCTTGCCATATGCTCTACGCTCCCACATGAACACCTTACTTAATCCCCACCAGCCCTGGGCAGTAGATAATATTGTCATCCCCAATTCACAGATGAGGAAACTCAGGTGGGATGTGAGCCAGATACCTATCTGTGTGCATAATGCTTATCTGCTCCTAGAATCCTAAATCATGCATCAACTCCTAGAAGGAAAGAGATTTTCATCTTTCATCAAGGTTATGGGGCAGAGACAACAACTCATGCTTCTTTCCCATAAAGCCTTTCAAAAAACTTGACAAAAATTGGCCCTTAAATAAATGTATAACATTTTTCATGTAGTCTATTATCAGATGTCTGCCAAAGTATTAGGAAAATACATGCAGTCCACCCTAGAAGGAGAAAAATAACCTGGTAGAGAATGGCATTAAATGGCATATTTCACTATTTCTCTGCTCTTTAACAAAGAAAGTGATGAATCTGAACTGTGAAGGCATCTGTTCTAAATTCACTATCTGACTTAATAACTCTTTAAAAACAAATAAGTAAAATTTAATTTGCTCATAATGAATATCGTTTTTAGGTTTCCAGCACATAAAAAAATAAATTGTAGGTAAAAGGCAAAGCATTCAAGTCATCTTGGCTTTCCAATATATTAAATCATTTCAGCTGCACGTCCAGCTTCTGACGATCCTAACTGACTTGTAAAATGATCACATTAGTAAGTGTGGAGGAATCTAAAGTGTGTGTGTGAAGCCGCTGGCATTCCCTTTGTGCTGACTCCAAATAAAACCCTGCAAATCTTTGTAAGTCCAGCCTGCCCCCTTGTCTTTTGCCCTTTGTTTTGTAAGGAGAATTCCCAGAGCCCTAAGAGTCATGCCTGGCACACACTAAGCACCATATAAGTATGAACTCCAACTACAATGATAATGATGATAGTAATCACCACCACCATCCACTTTCCTCTCCTGTTTGGGCCAGGAAACATGCCTCTTCTCAGCCCTTTGAAAGGGGCCTCCCATGACCCCTGCCCACCCTGTATTTTATCCTAGAAATCAGCTGAGAGTCTGATTTCCCACTATGTCCCACCTCAATCTCTCCATTCCCACCACCCTGACCTTCCTTGAGTCCCTCAGATTTGCCATTATCTCTCCCACGGTAGGGCCTTGCACACTCTGTTCCCCAGCGTGGACACTTTTCCTCCCTCTTCTCCCACTTAATTCCTGCTTATCCTTTGGAATGTTGCATCTCCCCAGGGCTCCAGGGAGCCTGCTTTGAGCTCCCTGACAGTCAAATCTCTCTACAATAGACCTTCACCACTCCATGTCCTCTCCTTCGGAGCACTGTTGCAGTGACAGCTCACACTTGTCTGGTGTGTGATTTGTCTCTTCTCTAGTGCATCTCCTCTGTTAGACAGGAGTTCCAATGAGGCAGAGCCAAGGAGCCCCAGAGCTGGGCACCTGGTCTGGAGCATAATAGATATGCAGTAAGATTAGTTGCACGAATTTATTAAAAGAGGTTTGAAATAACAGTGCAAGAGGGAAGGGGCTAGACCTAAGGGAGTAAGGGAGCTTAGTTAAGGGAGAGAGAATGAGATCAGATGCTCTCACTGGCTCTCCTTCACCCACCCTCTAGGCCTCTCCACTCCCATCCTGCCCACTTCCCCAGATAGGAGACACAGACCCATGCTGGTAGCTTCAGAGCCCATCTGGCTGCAGTGCAGTCACTCTGCCCGGAGCTCTTAGGTCACACCTGGTACATCTCAGTGACAAAGTGGCTCCAAATAATACCCAGTCCCTGTGTCCAACCCTCCTCTCTTCTCCCCCTGCCCTTGAGGGGAGCCTTACCACATTCCAATGCCATCTGCTTAAGCACAGCATTCCAGGTTCCACCTGGCAGGAAGAGTCCGATAGCAGCAAGGGTCCCTGGGCCACCACAGAACCAGCACCCATAGTAGGTATGTAGAAGCCAGGCCCAATGGTCTGGGGTCAGGGACACAGTCATAGAATCTCACAGTGGATGTGGGAGGTGAGATGGAAGTCTCCATTGGAAGGCACAATGGTAGAACAGACCAGCTCTGAGTGAAAATAGCCTAAACTCAAAACAGTCACATAGCAATGAGGGACATTATTCTACTGGCACTGGGTGTGTCCTGAATCCAGAGGGGAAAATTAAGGTAAGAATCCAGTCAGGACAAGGTGAGGACTCTGGCTCAGCATCCCAAAGGCCAGCCTCCCTGGAGAAAAGGGGTGCTTGGGTTTTGTTAAGTTAGTTACTTTTGTTAACATTAATTAAGCAGAGTTCAGGGGCAAGTGTTGGGTGATGAGCCAAGTTGAATAGACCACAAGGGAAAGTGAAATAGAGAAGTGTGTTACTCACAGGTCCTGAGGAGGTACATGTCACAGCACACCTGGAGAGGTCAAGGAAAGTTCAGGCAGAGAGTGAGCAGCAGGACCTGGGGCACATGCCTTTATTAGGGTCTGTGGGGTGGAGTATTTCTGGGGTTCCTGGGCTAAGGCTGGATTGGTCAATTCAAACCAAAAACAGTAGCGGTTTTGCTAAGCTCCTGGGGGTCTTATCTAAGGGGCACAGAAGGGGAAGGAGCTGGGAAGTGGGGGAAATGGGGACTTTTCACCACCAGGGTGTTGGGGAAGTAATATCAGGAACCTAAACTTACTTGTGACTCTGCATGCACTCAACACAGGGGCTCGTGTCAGTTCAAGGCCATTTAGCCACACACAATGGATGCCAAGGCAGCAATATTATGGAGCAATTTAACTAAACTCTCAACAAGGGTCTAACAGTGTGTCCTCGTGTGCCAACTGGAGTCAGGATCATGTGTCTGAGCTAGCACAAGGGGGCTCAAGAAACATCATCCAGAGGAGAGAGGCCATGAGCAGAAAAGCCAAGGAGTGGAAGGTCACAGTACTGTTCAGTTGCAGCAATGCCCTTGGTGTTAGGACCGAGGCTGCCTGCCATCCACTCTGGAAGAAGCTTGCTGTGTGCTACTCCCCATGGTATAGCAGCTTCTGGGAATGTTCCTGGAAAGAGCAAGGCTTGTAATTGGGGAGATGTGGGTGTGAATTCCAGCTCAATCCTTATTGGCTGTGTGATCTCAGGTAAGTCACTTACCTTCTTTGCATCTCCTCACCCATAAAATGGGAATTGTAAACTCTGCCTCACAGGGTTGAGGGGAAGATTTAGTTAAAGAGCTTATGTGCCAAGCAATGAGCAAGGCTCTGGGGATATAATTGTGAGTGAAGTCAGGCATGGCTCCCGCCCTCATAGGACTTACGGCCTAGTGGGAGAGATGGACATTAAGCAAGTCATCCCACAAATAAATGTTTCATCACAAACTGCAATAAATTCTAGGAATAAAAAGTATCAGAATGTTCAACATCACTAATCAGTAGAGAAATATAAATCAAAATTATAATGAGATACCACCTCATACCCATTTGCTACTAGCAAAAACAAAAAACAAAAAAAACCCAGAAAACAACAAGTGTTGACCAGGATGTGGAGTAATTAGAACTCTTGTCAGCTGAAAGTGGGAAAGTAAAATGGTACAGCCACTGTGGAAAACAGTATGGCGGTTCCCCAAAATATTAAACACAGAATTACCATATGATACAGCAATTCCACATTTGGGTATACAGCCCGAAGAAGTGAAAACAGGGTCTCAAAAAGATATTTGTACATTCATGTTCATAGCAGGCTTATTGACAAGAGTCAAAAGGTGAAAGCAACCCAAGTGTCCATGAACAGATAAGTAAATAAACAACACGTGTTATACAGGTACAATGGAATATTATTCAGCCTTAAAAAAGAAGGAAATTCTGACACATGCTACAACATGGACAAACCTTGCAAATGTTACACTAAGTGAAATAAGCCAGTTGCAAAAAGACAAACACTGTATGATTCTACTTATACGAGGTACCTAGAGAAGTCAAAATCACAGACAGAATGTGGAATGGTGGTTGCTGAGGGGAGCGGGGAATGGGAGTTAATGTTTAATGGGTATAGAATTTCAGTTTAGCACAATGAACAACCTTCTGGAGGTGTGGATGGTGGTGATGGTTGCACAACAATGTGAATGTACTTAATGTCACTGAACTGAACACTTAAGGGTTAAGATGGTAAATTTTATGTTATATATGTTTTAACACATAAAATGTTTTAAACTGAAAAAAAAAGGTATCAGAAACTACAGAGTGAGTAACACAGCCTTGACTTAGTGTTGGAAAGGGAGGTACTGGGGTCTTCCTGGAGGAAATGACAACTGAACAGACTTCTGATGCATGAAGAGGGAGCATCAGGGACCCAGAGGGGCAAAGCACTGGGAAGGGGAGAAGAGCATTCCAGGAGAGTGAGGGAGGGACACATGTGGCAGAGCTGACACTTTAGAGGGACTGAGAAGGCCACAGAGGGCAAGACAGAAAGCAAGGGTCGGATTCCAGAGGGCACTGTCAACCCTAACAGGAAGTTGTGACAAGCTCCTTAGAGCTGGCTTAGCCTCCATCAGAATGGCAACCCCAGCATTACACACAAAAGAGCACCCCAGCTGGAAGACAGGCCCAATGACTGCACCTTCCTGGGGATGGGTTCTAAATTATTCAGACCCTGCTCCAAGAGCACACGGCAGCCTTGATCTCCTCTCCTCATTGCAAAATGTTGATCCCTTTGTCCCTAAATCAGGCCTTAGTCCCAAGAGGCCTCTCTACGATTTCTCCTGGAAAGCTCAGTAAATCCTCAGGACAATGGAGTCCAGGGAGCCTGGCTGGGATCCCAGGATTCTCAGGACAGGTGCACAGATAAGGAGATCCCTGCGTTCACCTGCCCAGGCACCCAGTCTGCTCACTCAACAGAATAGAGTATGGTGCTTATTCTAGCAAACTCCCTGTCAAAGGACAATCTGGGATTCTTATTATTCATTTCTTGGCTTCCTCCCCCAAACTCCCGTTTTTGGAGTCTCTGCCCATGAGTCCCACAGCTATAGCTTTACAAAAGGAGGAATGCAATACAGCAGTTTCCAACCTCTCATCTCCTTTATATCTCTGCATCTTCTCTCTCTCTCTTTGTCAGCTTCACCTCTTCTCAGTGTATAACTAAACGAAAAGAGTCTGGAAAACCCCCTTCTAATCAATAATTCAAACTGTTGGTCTCCTGAGAGATTTTTTTCATTCTGTTCTCCACGTCAGGCATTCATGAATTCTCCAGGATGGAGTTCCCTGCTGGGACATCAAAGTAGAATTAATGTAGTCTTTTGCTAATTATGTATTTTTTAATTATCCTTCTTCTTTTTTTCCTAAACAGCCAGAAAGAATTGTTTATACATAAAGGAAAATGTTATGGTCTCATGAGTTGGGCATTTGCAAAGAAAGAGATTCAGATGAGAATACAAATGAGAGTAGGAGGAAACATTTGGGGTACTTGCTGAGTCGAGAAAGATGCATTTAGAACGAGGTGAAAATAGTTCAAGCACCGTTTAAAAATGCCTGACATGACATTTCAACTTTATAATGAGCACAACTGAGGGATCAGTGGACTAGCTCTCTCTTTCTCATGCTCTCCCTCTTCCTCCCCCGACCCCCATCCCATCATCTTTCTTCCTAGCTGCAGCAGACATTGCTAGTGGCTTAGCCAACACCAATTCTCTCCTTCTCTCAATAAATTCTACTCCAATAATAGAATGCTCATTTTGTTCAGCATGGCAATATGTTCAATTTAAAATATCTCCCCAACTCCACTGCCGCTAGAGGTAACCAAGTGAACCTGTCTGGCCAATAAGATGTAAACAGAAGTCTATTGTGTGGGACCTTAGGGAAAATAAAACCGACTCAGATGGCATATACCTGTGCCTTTGCCTTTCTATCTTCTTCCTAGCTGGAATGTGAAAGTGATGGCTAAAGGAAGAGCAGCCATCTTGCAACCATGAGAATAAAACCCACATGTTAAGAATGGCAAAGCAGAGAGCCAAAGGAAAATTCAACTCTTGGTTTCTCCCTTAAGCAGCTACACCAACCTTGAATAGACTTCTTTAGGATTCTTGTTACACGTGAAAAACTAATTCCTGTGTGTTGAAGCCATTGTTAGATGAGTTTTCTGTTACATACAGCCAATGCAAGCCCTAAATGAAATGCATTTCTAGATATCAGGACACTAGCAGAGCCAACTAAACCATGTGAATTTCCAAGAGCTCTACTTTGTTGGACCCGACAGTTTGGCTGATTCTCCATTCTGGGAAGAGACTACAACAAGGTCTAAGGCTGTCCTCCATCTACTTAAAAGAGGAAAGGACAAGGGGCAATTTTGCAGGCTCCACCAACCTACAGGTTGGGAATGCAGAATTGAATAATATGGTTCTGAGAACAATGACCTCAGTGGCTACAATGAAAACCTCCTGTTATGGTTCAAGCCCCACAGCACACCTGCTGGAGCCCCAGGCTCTTCAAATTCCTTCTGCAGCAGCACAGTATCAGGATGACCCAAACTAGCAGAGCTCACTCTGACTCACAGCTCTTCCAACAGGGGACCACTCCATCTTTCTCAATATACTTTCCTTTCTGGGTATCTGCAGCATCCCTCATCTCCTGCTTTTTCTCATACTGCACTGGCTCCTCCTTCCCAGGTAGTTACTACTTCTCCCTCTTCTACCCCACCTCTATTTGGTAGATCTCCACAAGAGCCAGTCTGGGTGCCCTCCTTACTCTATCAGTGACTTCCTCCAGGCCCATGCTATGCAATCACCTATGTGCTGTGCTGGTGACTCAAATATTAACCTCTAACCCTATCTCTCTTCTGAACTCCAGCTTCTGATATCCACTGTCTGCCTGACACCTCCATTGGGATGTCTCAGAAGAATCTCAAACCTAACATGTCTAAAACTTAGATTTTCATTTCATGCAAATCAAAACCACAATGAGATAGTACTTCACACTTATTAGGATGGTTGTTATTTAAAAACAAAACAAAACAGGAAATAACAAATGTTGCTGAGGGTGTGAAGAAATTGGAATTCTTGTGCATTGCTGGTAGGAATATAATTGGTGCAGCTGCTATGGAAAACAGTATGGCTATTTCTCAAAAAATTAAACATAGAATTACCATATGATTCAGCAATTCCACTTCTGGATATACACCCAAAAGAAGTGAAAGAAGGATCTCAAACAGATATGGGGACAGCCACGTTCATAGCAGTATTATTCACAAAAGTCAAAGGGTGGAAGTAACTCAAGTGTCTATCGACAGATGAATGGATAAACAACATGTGGTATATATGTACAATGGAAAAGTATTCAGCCTTAAAAAGGAAGGAAATTCTGACACATGCTACAACATGGAAGAACCTTGAAGACACTACACTAAGTGAAATAAGCCAGTCACAAAAGAACAAGCATTGTATGATTCCACTCATATGAGGTACGCACAGTAGTCAAATTCATAGAGAGAGAAAATAGAATGGTGGTTACCAGGGGCTGGGAGAATGGGGAGTTATTGATTAATGGGTGCAGTTTCAGTGTGGAAAGATGTTCCAGAAATGGATGGTGATGATGGTACCATAATAATGTGAAAGTACTTAATGTCACTGAACTGCACACTTAAAAATGGTTAAGATGGTAGATTTTATGTTACATACATTTTACCACAATTTTTAAAAATGTTCATTTTACCCTTTCTTCTGCCAATCTTCTCTATGTACATATATAGCAGAAGTACCCACCTTCCCGAAACCTGGGAGTCAGTCTTGGTTCCTCCCTTTCCAGCTTTCGCTCAACCAAACCAGCAGGGTCTGTCAATGCTACCTCCAAAATATGTCTTCAGTATCCATCCTTCTTTTCATGACCACCACTTTGATTCAAGTTGCCCTCGTGTCTTACTGGCATGACTGCAAGGGCCTCCTGACTGATCTGCCACATCCTCTCCTGCCATCCTACCATCCATTTTCCACCAGCAACCAAAGCATGCCACCTCCCTGCTTAACACCTCTCCATGGTTGCCCAATATACTTAGAATACAATCCAAACTGGCCCCATGGCCTTGCATAATCCATTCCCTGCCTCTCTCTCCAACTTCCATGGCCCTAGCCAAACTGGACCAGAACAAACAAAGGTCTTTATCAAGCCATTCCCTTGCCTGGGATGCTCTTAGCATGATGGCATCTTTCTTATCCCTCAGGTCTCAGCTTGAAAGTCATTTCGCGGAGAGGCCTTCTGTGGCCCCTACCTCTCTGTTATTCTCTATTACAGCATCCATTCGTAATCATGTGTCTACTGACTTCTTTAATGTGCCTCCCCTACTAGACTGGGAGCTCCAGAAAGGGAGTGATGGTCTCTGCCTTGGTCACTATCATATCCCAGCTAGTGCCTGGCACACAGTAGGTGCTCAATAAATTTTTACTGACTGAATGAAAATATGAGCACTGTTAAATTCTCTTGTTTCAGTCAGGGGCCAGCAGGAGAATATGGCTCCTCTCTCTATTACCCCTAGTTATTCACTAGCAAAAATCGTACTTCCCATTCCAAGGACTTTAGGCTCTATGGTCTAGAGGTCTTAGCTCCAAAGGGAAGAATGCTTCCACCAGGGTACACAACAGTGATTCCACTGATTTGGAAGTTGAGAGTGTCACCTGGTCACTCTGGGCTCCTCTTGTCACTGAATCAACAGGTAAAAGGGGTTTCTGTCCCAGGTAGGATGCTTGATTTTGACTATCAAAGGTAAAATGGGTTGGTACTGCACCATGAGGCAAGGAGGAGCATATGTGGAATATAGGCGATCCTCTTTGGTGCCTCTTAATACTCCTATGTCCTATGATTAAAGTTATTCAGAAAACTACAACACAATTCAGGCAGGACTGCTAATGACTTAGGCCAGTGATCAACAAACTACAGCTCACAGGCCAAACTGGCCCCCCATCTATTTTTGTAAATAAAGTTTTATTGTAAGACAGCAACATCCATTTGTTTATATGTTGTCTATGGCTGCTTTTGCACTGCAACTGCAGAGTGGAGTAACTGAGACAGGGACTGCGTGGCCCCGAAGCCTAAATGTTTACTATCTGACCCTTTACCCTTTACAATAAAGTTTGCCAGTTCCTGACCTAGACCTACAACCTGGGGTGCTTGCTGCGGGCAAAAGAAATACTGAATGAGTAATGGATGAAGGTAGTTACAAAGATAGGTAAGACATGTGACCAGTTGTAGAAATGAGACTATAATATTTATGAATATTTTTTCCTATTTTGACATAAATGTTTGTATACATAAACCAAATATATTTGGGGTTTTTTCCCTCTATCATCCTCTTATCATCTACTTAAGATGTGTTAATAGCAGTTAACCTTACCTCTGAGTACTTAAGTTACGTATATTAAAGGGAGAATGTGATCAGCTAAGAGAAGACTAAACATTACCCCAAGACAAAAGGGGACTTTATATCCGCTCCTGGGGAAAAGATTAGTGCCCGTTTGGTTGTATATGGTTTGGTTGTATCATGTTACATGAAAGCTCAACCTTTTATTGTCTCCATTTGGGGAGTAAGTGTGGTTTAAGGAGATGCACGTAGGTGCCAAGTTGAGAGAAGTGGACCACAGTGACTTTCTAAAGTAATACTTGTTTAGGCTGAACTTCATTTCCTGTAGGTTTCTGGTTAGGACAGGACAAAAGAGAGATTACTGTGGGAGATCTGGGGAGCCGGAGGGAAGCAGCAGTCATTTTGCTCACACACATTCTCATCCATTTTCTGAGCGAGCCTGTTGGTGTGATGCAGTAGCCAGGCCTGCAGCTGACTCATCTTCCACGGAATCCTTCTTCATTTTCTCCAACTTTAGGCCAGGTTTGTAGGGTCAGCTCCAGGATGAAGGGCCTTGGCTTCTGCAGAGCACCTACACCATCAACGTTAGAGGCAAAAGAACTACAAAGGTTACAGTCCATTTTCATGGTCTCCAGTTCATACTTGTGGTTCCAGCATGTTCTTGTTCTCCTCTATTTTATATCTATCTTCCCTTCCCTACAGCCTGCCTTGTGAACTTTAAGCTCTAACACCAGATGCAAAACATCAAATTCCTATAACTAACCCTGTACAGAACCAAACATATCTGTGTACAACCTCCCAGGGGTTCTGCCTCTCTGAACACTGACTGATACACTCAGGATCTACCAAATGCAAGATATGCTTAAAGGGATGGTAGGAGAGAAGTAGACATAAAGCTGTACCTGGAACTCCCATTGTTATAGAAGGCACATGGGCTCAAATTGCTCAAATAAAAGGGAAAAGGGGATAAAGGCCACAATAGGGGCATAAACAATGAGCTCCAGGGGTGTGGAAGTAGCAAAGGCTTTGGAGGTAGCCAGATCTAAATTATAATCCTAGCACCACCACCTACCAGCTACATGACCTTGGTATGTCACCCAGTAGGTGTCTTCATTCCTCCCACATTCCTCTCCAGAAGGGAACTTTAGGGGAAAGATGTTTTTGATGGTGGGAAACATGTCAGGGAAGCTTTCATAGAAAAGGCCGTGATGTTTCAACTGGGCCTTGCAGGAGAGTGGTTCAGCATAGCAATTTTCCATCTTGTGCAGAAGAAGTTAATGCACTTTGGTGGGAAAGAGTGGGAAAAGGTCATTCTGCAAATATTCAAAAGTAATTTCATGAAACAGTGGGCTCTCATTCATCTGCTGTAACAAACTGGCTGGGCGCTGTGGAGTCTTAAGCACTATCCGTTCAGTGAAATTATGACTTCCAGTGGGGATACATCATATTTTTTTGAAGGCTAAAATGAAAAGATATACAGTACACTGTATACATAGGCCTATTATGCTTGGGAAAATCTCAGGGCTAGTTTTGCTGTTTATGTAAGATCAATGATAAATCAACCTGTATAGTCTGTAACTGACTGTTCCATTTGTTCTTTAATGGTCCTCTAATCTCTTGGAAATGAAGGAATTTCACATAAAACAAGCAGTTTGACGAACTTTAATTTTACCCATAATTGGATGATAAAATTAAGTACGTGCGGTAATTAAAAGAATTGTGATAAAAGAGTCAATCTGCAGTTTCATATTGAGCCTCTTCCATAAACCAAGGAGTTCAGTTCAGGGCATGTGTGAACCAAAAAAAGGCCCCGTGGGCAGGAGAGCTATGTTTTTTTTGTTAGAGGAAATTGTATTTATGGAGAAGATATACCACGTCAGCAATGGTTAATATTACCACCTGGGGCCTTGAGATGAGAACATCAGTTTTCAAGATTTGGCTTCGACCTGTTAGTGAGCAGGAAGTTAATGGATTGATTTTTACCTAAGTGAGTTCATCATTCCAGGTTATCTCTAGATTGGTTCATCTGTTATCCATTTTCCATCATTGCCTGTTTTGCATAAATGCAGACTTGCAACTTGCACACAAGTCTACATGTGTCAAATCTTCGGTTCTGCTCTCCAGTAATACTTGCCATGTCTTCTCCCAGCCTTAAAAAAATCCAGTCTCTCCTCTAACCAAGTTGGGCCCTGCTGGGGAGATTTCTCAAAAAATTAAAAATAGAAATACCATATGATCCAGCTATTCCACTTCTGGGTATTTATCCAAAGAACATGAAATCAATAATTCAAAGAGATTTATGCCCTCCTATGTTCATCGCAGCATTATTCACAATAGCAAAGACATGGAAGCAACCCAAGTGCCCATCAACGGATGAATGGATAAAGAAGATGTGGTATTTATATACAATGGAATACTACTCAGCCATTAAAAAGACAAAATTGTGCCATTTGGGACAACATGGATGGGCCTTGAGAGTATTATGCTAAGCGAATAAGTCAGACAGAGTAAGACAAATGCCATAAGATTTCACTCATATGTGGAAGATAAACACATAGGTAAGAAGAACAGATTAGTGGTCACTAGAGGAGAAGGGAGTGGGAGGAGGGCAAAAGAGTTACTAAAGGGGCACATATGAATGGTGATGGATAAAAACTAGACTACTGGTGGTGAACATGATGCAGTCTATACAGAAGTTGAAATATAATAATGTACACCTAAAATTTACACAACGTTATAAAGCCAAAATGACCTCAATAAAATAATTTTTTAAAAAAACATCCCCATGCTGAATATCATTGTGCATAACCCTTTGCAAATAGCTTACATTATTTCAATGGGATAAATTCCTGAAAGTGAAAATGCAGGGTCAAAAGTCATAGAAAATTATAAGATTTTTTGCTACAATTCGCCAAATCATTCTCCAGAAAGACTGAAAAACTTATACTCACACAGCAGTATAGGGGAATTTCCCAGCATCATAGCCAAAACTCAACCTTATTGTTCTGATTAGTTTTTACCACTCACATGGTTTGATTTGCATTTCTTTGATGATATGCGCAGTTAAATATTTCCCATATATTTATGGCTATTTGTGTCTCTTCTTTTATGAATTACCTTTCATGACCTTTTCTCTTTTTCCACTGGGCATATTTCATTGTTTTCTTATTGATTTGGGTAGTATTTACTGAGAAGCCCACGGATTAGGACAATGAGAAACCTCCAAAGTGGGACTCATCTTCCTGAGCCAGAGAGAACTAGGGAACCCAGTCTTGTTAGGTGGCCCAGAGAAAAGCAATTTGACAACTTTGCCGTCCTGTCTGAGCTCCATATCTGCTGAGAGGTGATTCAGGAGAGAGCTGTGGCAAGAAGTGGTGGAGGGAGGGTATGCAAGAAGATACTACAGCCCTTGTTCTGATTCTGGAATAGGAAGAAACAAGAAGAAAGGGGGTAGGGTGAGGAGAAGGAGGAGAGGTGAAAGAGAGAAAACAACGGGAAGAAGTGAATGCAGGAAAGTCTTATCAGGGAACTCAGCAGGACAGTAGAAAATCCACAGGGAGTTGGGAGAGGAGCCAACAAGGGTTAAAAAGGGTGTCAGCAGTAAAGTTCAGAACTGCACTCTAGTCCTAGAACTGGTAATTTGGAGGATGACAAGTGGATATACTCAAGCAGACAAAGGGAACTTACATTAGTGGAGGGAGGAAGGGAGGTGGCAAGGGCCTCCTACAACTCCTGAGCTACTTACGTATCCTGGGTTCATCCCTGATCCCCAGATTCTGGGTCCCTTTCTATAACATCACTCTGTCTTCTGCACTAAAGCCTTTGTAAATTAATGCACTTCTATGAGGCAAATAAATTCCTCTTAGACTGAAAGGCTGGCAAAAGACCAATCGTTTTTCATGTCTGATTAAAATGTCTAAGGAAGAAATTGGAAACACTTCAGCAAAGGAAGCTCCCACTCTTGGAGTTGTAGAAAGCAAAATAAATTTGGAGGAGGTAGTAAGAGGCAGTCTGCTGCATTCTCTGCATACCAGAACAAACAGGTTCTTTCCTACCAATAAACATAGAGGTTGGGGGTAGGTAGGGTCACTGGGGTAACTGGAACATGCCTAGACAACCAGAATACAACTGGAATGTGCTTAAGACCCTAGGGAGCCACTTGTCCAATCTTTCTAAAGTATGCCTTGGTTAGAAGTACTTGTTAGACCTACAAAGTACCAGTTTTCTTCCTGGAGTTTCTAATTCAGTATGCCTAGGGTAGGACCAGGAAATCAGCATTTTTAACCAAGGGTCTCAGGTGGTTCTTATCTGGCAAGGAGTTGATTTTGTTCAGCGCTTCTCAAACTAAAATCCCCTGAGGAGATTAGAAAAATAATCCCAAGGAGTTCCATTTCTACAATGGCAGACTAACTTAAACAGAGCAACTCTTTCACAAAGAACAAATAGAAACACTAAACAAAATAATTTTTTTAATTCTGTTTAAAAACATCAGAGAGCTATCAAATGTGGTAAGGTCTTAAGGCACTGAGATCTCAGAGAGAAGGAAATCACAAAGGTAAACCTGATATTTGACACAGCTTTTTGCCTTGAAGGATTTGCTGATCCTTAAGAAAAAACTGTAAGTTGACAAGTTGCGTTATGTAGAAACTGATCAGTTGAAGAAGCCAAGAAAATTGAGAAACAAAATAGAAACCGGCAACCAAAAGGCTGTGAGGCTAAGCAGAGCTTCTGTAGTCTCAACAAACTGGGCGAGCAAAAATGGGAGCTGAGGGCAACATGGTGACCCTGGTATGTACCTCCAGCTTTCAGATGGGATCTGAAGCCTAGGAATAAGGACTAACCAGAAACAGACCAGTTTTCACAAAAACTAAAGCCTGGTTTCAAAACTGCTCAATCCAAGACTGGATTACAAGGATCTGCCCCTACCTTAATTTCCAAAAGCAAAAGTAAATCCTCTCAGGAGGAAAACAGCATCATTTACAGCTTCAAATTATCTCACATTTTTTTATACACAATATCTGACATTCAATAAACAAATTACAAAGCATTTGAGGAGATGTGAAAGGCCCAAAATCAAGAGAAAAAATAGACATAGAAAGAGATTCAAGGAGATCCCATTTTGGAATTATCATATAGAGGCTTTCCAAATAACTGTGATTAATATGTCCAAGGAAATAAAAGACAAGATGGAGAATTTTAGTAAAGAATTAAAATGTATTTGTAAACTAAAAAATTCTAGAATTGAAGAATATAACTAAAACTAAGAACCCAATAGATGGGCTTAATATCAAATTAGGCACAGCTGAAGAAAGTATTAATGACTTCAAAAATAGGTCAATAGAAAATATCCAGATTGAAAGAATGGAGAGAAAAAAATGGATGGAAGATACTGAGAGGAGGGAAGCACACAAGACAGAACAGGACATGATGAAAAGGCCCAACATATGTGTAATTGGAGTCTTAGAAAGGAAAAAGCAAATAGGACAGAATTAATTTTCACAGAGATAATGACAGAATTTTCCAAAACTGACAAAACACATCAAACATAGATTCAACAAGTGTTATAAATGCCAAACAGAATAAATACAAAGAAAACCACATCTGGGTACAACTAGTAAAATTGTAAACAACCAAAATTAAACAGAAAAATCTTTAAAATAATCAAAGCTAAAAATTAAATTTTAATTTATTAATTTATTATTTACTTTCACTATTTATTAATGGTCAATTATATCAGAATCTCTGAAAGTTGGATCAAGACACGGTGGCAGGGTTGGGGGGGAGGTGGTGCTTTTTATAAATGTAGGTTCTAGGGCCCCACCTTTAGAGATTCTGATTTGGTCAACTTGGGCCAAGGCTCATGAATCAGCATTTTCAACAATCCATTAAGGTGATTCTGATGTTGTAGTTCACAAACCACACTTCCTCAAACCCAGGTCTGTTCTTACCCCCTTATGTAACAACTGAGGAAACTGAGGCCCAGGCCAGCTCGAGGTCACACTGTGAGTGGGTGGCAGGGTCATAGTTAGTGTATTGTGCAATCAAGGGACAATTCTGAGAAGTAGCTCTTCTAACCTGCTACCTACAGGGTCCTAGTCCATTGTAGGGTGGGTGAGGACCCAAAAGGCCTGTAGAGACTCCTGGCCAGAGGAAAGATGGCAGGGAGGGATTGAAAATTCCTGACCACCTCTAGGAGACAGGCACTGTTTGAGGCACTTTTAAAGATTTGCTCTGATTCTAAAAGTGGGCCCAAGGCTATACCATTTATCCAACTTACTGTATTCCAGGGACTGTAGTAAATGCTTTATCCATTATTTCTTTTAACATTTACCACAAGTCTATGGGTAGATATTATTATCATTCCCCTTTTATAAAGAGGCACAGAGAAGTTAAGTAACTTATACAAGGTCACAAAGCTAATAAGTGGGGGAGCCAGGATTTGAAGCCACAAAGCTTGATTTTAGAGTTTATACCTGTAACTCCTATTTTCTTTGGCCTCTACCTAACTACCCTGTCCCCACTCAGCCACCAATTCACACACACTTACCCCACAGGCAGAAAGATGGCTTCTTTAACATCTCCCCTTCTAGACTGTTTTTGATGGTAGAGGAGCTTGATAGAGCAAAAGTGGCACAGGGCCAGGAACTGGAAAACCTGGGTTACAGTCCTATCTCTGCCACCCCATTCTGTGGTTTTATAAAAGTTCCCTCCCTCCTGTGGTAATCAATTTTGTCATCAGGAAAATAGGGATAATAATACCTATCTTAGGATGTTGGCGAGGATTAAACGCCCTTGAAAGCCCATCACTACTCCAAAAGGTGGGCTCCAGGCTGTGGCTGACATGGGAGGGGATGAGTTTAGGTTCTACTGTACTTGGAAAAACCTGGCCACTTTGTCTACAGGGTGCATGGTGCGGCTCATGAGAGCTGTGAGGCTCAGTCTGCAGCAGGCCCCTGGGCTGCTAGCCTGCAGTGTACCGCAGTGTTCATTTCCGCCTGCCCAAGGTGAGCTTGCCCTCACTGTCCACCATCCACACAGCCGACGATTCCCGCATTATTAAATGACTCGCCTGGCTGTACTTGTTTTCTAAAATAGCATGAACAGCCATGCAGTTATCTATAGGTTTTTCAATAAACTTGGAAATCTTATCATCTCATTTTCTGAAATTTCCCTCCTGGTGGCTGATATTGATGGGATTTTTTAAAACTATTATCCAAGCTTTAAAAAAAGACTGATGGATTAGATGGTAGAAATAAAGGCCTTTACAGATGATAAAATACAGGCAGGACTAGTTCTGGGCAAAACTTCAAGCGAATAAAATGAAATATGGAACCCTTCCTCTCTTCTTTTGTCAGCTTCTCTCTCACTGTGGGTGGGCTGACACCCACCTTCACCCCTGCATCCTCAAGGATTTTCTAGAGTATTCAGAAATCCTTTATGGTCCCTTGACCCTTAGCAGAACATTCCCATTGTGCTGCTTTCTACTGGGGCTCTCACAATCATGTGACAGAGACGCCTCCTTTGCAAATAGGCTTATCCCCCTGGGATTCACAGTGCAGGAGGCATGAGGAAGAAGAGAGGGGAAAGGTGAGAGAAACAGGGGAGAGGAGTTGGAGGGAGAGAAAGAAAGAAGGATAGAGAGAAGGAAAGGGAAGTAGAGCAAAGGGGGAAAATGGAGGAGGGCATAGGGAGAGGCAGGGGAAGAGACAGAAGGAGAGGGAATGGGGGCGTATAGTGGTTGGACTATCTGCAGAGAGACTGAAAAGCAAGAAATTTAACCACTTGGTAGATGATGGAAAGGCTCATAAGGAAACCAAGAGAAAATCCAGATTTGGGGGAAGTGGTCAGAGTTCAACAGAACAGAGTAGCTAGCTGAAGACAGGCTGAGTTTTGGGTAACCAGAGAGAAGTAAACCTAAAGAGCCTTCCTGAGCTGACAGAGAAGGCCCAGCTGGCCCAGTCCCTAGTTGGAGCTGATTTCTGCAGACCTGACAAGAGGGGCTGAGCTAAAGTGGCTGCCCTTACCTGGCCCAGGGCTCCCCAGTGGGAAGCCTGGTGAAACCACTACGGTAGCCTCTTTGGCCTTATGATAACAGCCTGGCCTGACAACCACGCATAGTCCCTGAAGGGGAGACCAAGACCCAGCTCCACAGGAAGGAAGCCCTCTCCCCAGCCTTCCCATCTTAGGCCAGGTGACAGCCTCTTAAAATCTGCCACACATCCACTGAAGCCTTTGTGGACTCAGGTACTTGAGAGAACTCAAGCAATCAGGCCCAAACTGAGCTGGTGGGCTCAGGAGAGCTCACTGGGAGGTTTCAGGAAGAGAGCCAGGAGTGCTCGACTTCTCTGGCACTCTAAATCAAGATGGCGGTGCAGGGCAGTGAAAAGATCGTGGGCTTTAAAATCAGAGAAGACTTCACTCAAATCCTGAGTCACTACTTACTTGGAATATGACCTTGGCCTCAGTTTCATTTTCAATGAAATGGGCATAGTGATACCTCATAGACTTGTAAAAAACTGAACATGCTAATATATGTAAATATACAGAAAGTAGCTGTTCGGCACTTCCATTTCCCTGGGTTCATGTGCTCATGTGGAAGGACTTCAGCCAGAGCAACACTTCTGTCCTCTTTCCCCTCCTCCCCTCACTGACTGGTGAGTTTTATAGAAGGAACTGGGAATGCTAGATTCATCCTTCCTTGGTTTCTTTCTTTTGGATCTGAACCTCCCCTAGAAAAAGTACTCTCTGCCACAGGCTGAGCTCCTGCTCCTGCCAGGGAGGCCTGCGCATGTCTGGCTGGTTGTGTTCATGACTGGCTGGAGGAGGAGTATATCTAATGCAGGAGTCAAGCATTAGGCATCTGTACATCTGAGCCACAACCTCCAACCCATTATTAACAAAGCTGATACTTGACGCACTCTCCATCTGAACCCTGGGTCTGTCTCTCAGGTGGTTCTGAACTAAGAGGAGGAGGAGGGTAACGTTTGGTGGCTCCTGGTACACAGAAAGTACTCCTTCAAAGCCTGCTACATACTCATTCCCCAGAGACAGGGTCCTTCCACCAAAACTAGCCGAACTTCTGTTGAGTCTCGACCTACCTGAAGGGACACTGATTCTCCTATATGAAGCAAACAAAGCAAGCAAGAACCATCAGCAAACCAGTTTTCCACTCCAGTTATGCATCCTGATGAGCCTTGGAGAAAATATCTAGGGTTTTATTTCCACTGCCTCTGCGCCAGGGTGTGGATGCCATCCTGTTCTTTGGCAATGTGGCAATGTGAGCCACAGCATCCTCTGCTTAGAGCTCCAGTCTTCAGCCAGCACATTCAATTTCTTCCTCCAAGAAAACTTCACATACTATGATCCAGAAAACATCTTTGTTTCTCCTTTTTGTCCACTACTCCAGGTAGTTCTGCTGGAGCTGGAATCACAGTGCCCTGCTTCCTGACTTGAAATGAGCCCATCAGATGCTCCCTTCCAGGAATTTGAATACTGAGCAGAGATGCCCTGGCAGCACCCTAAAGGATTTACAAGTTTCTGACACTAAGATCCCCAGGGCTGCCCTGTTTTCCGTCCTTCCCAAGGGACTATATTCACTACTTTCTTCAATTCTGTGAACTCCCAGTATCCTTCTGTGGTAGGTCAGGTTCCTCAGGAAACAGTGAGCTAGAGATTCATGTGCAGAAAGTTTATTGAGGTGTGCTCTCAGGAACATACTTTTAGGGGAGGGAAATAAACAGGATGGGCAGAGAGAGAAATGGAACTGAAATGCAGTTGTGCATTGCACACAGGTCTCAGCCAGTCCCATGGGAGATGTGGCTGGGATGGCCCTTCAGAGGTGGCCTGCCTTGAAACCAGGGGATCAGGCCTTTGTAACTCCACAAAGACCAGGCATTGGGTGTAGGCTGCCACCAAAAAAGGGCCGTAACCTTGGGAAAGATGACTCCCTTCAGCCAAGGGCAATTCCAGGGGAGGGCCTCAGCTCTGAGCTACCAGCAGCCAACATCCTAGCAGCTGGAGGAAAACATGCCTCAGTCCAAAAGGGGGATCAGGTGGCACATCACAGCACCCACTGCTGCTTCCAATATAGTTTTTTTCTTAAGTTCAGTCTTTGCTTGAAGCAAAGAACCACAGCTGATATACTCAGACACAAAGTAATCTCAGACAACAGACTTTGATTTACCTCCCTGCTTTTGAAAAGCCTTCTTCAACAACATCTAAATCAAGGTCTATTTGTCCACCATACATCACCCCCATTCAAAAACCAGAACAAGAACAAGAACTCATATCAACAGGAATGCCATGCTAACCACTGTGGAGTACTGCTTTGGCAATCAGTCTGTGCCTCTTAGATTCCATTTACAATAACCATGTGTAAAAGGATGTTAGATGGAACTTTCTCCTTTTGTCTGGAGTTTTTGCAGTCACCAAAGCAGGCACAATAGATGACAGATACCCCACATTCTAAAAAGAAGTGACAGACATGATGATTTAGCATGGGTCCCCTGAAAAGCAGACCCTATGACAAGGAATTGCATGCAGAAAAGTGTACTTCAAGAAGCGACCCAAGAAACAGGAGTGGAGAACTGGGAAGAGGGAAATGGAGGAGGGAAAGCTAATCCAAGGGGAAATTATAGGGCTGATCACAACCATGGGCACTGAGGTTCAATGCTACTAGCTTGGTGATCCTCTGAGGAGCAATGTAGAATACACCTCAGAATTGTCTTCCCAAAGGTTGAAAGAGGAGAGAACCTAGCTATTGGCTCCTGATCTGAACTGGTCGAGCGCTGCCCCTTGGGGTGTTAATACCCTCGTACTTCCAGGTTTGCAAACACACCAGATGACTGAGAGGGTTCTTGCAAGGGTCTTACCCAGACATGACCTTCCAGGGTGGAAAGTCTCGCAGATGAGGAGAGATGTTGCCTTCACCTGCATGCAGCCAGTGTGCCATAGCAATGGCTGGAGGAAAAGAGTAGTCTGAGAGGATGTAGGTGCAGCACAGGAGGTGTCCAACACATGCATCCATGCAGGATTTACCAACAGATACCCAACATGGTTCTTCAGCTAGCCACCATCATCATTCATCTCCAGGCTGCTTTAGAAAAGACAAGAGATTGAAGTAAGGAAATTTGTAGGTATGGAGAATACTGCATCATTTTCCTTCCTTCTCTATGATTCGGGAGGACAAAAGCTGAGCAGAGGCTGTCAGGGGTCAGCTGGAGGGTCATACAGTGCATACAGTCCCAGCAGAGGCTCTTTCAAAAAACCCACAAAGCACCTCTATGAAAAACAGCCAGTGTCTGGGCATTTGGCATGTAGAAGGTACTGATGCTCACGTTACAGCACCAACTCAGGCCAGCTTTGCCCTCTTCCTTAATTATAGAATTTGCCAGAAGAAAGGATGTGGGGCAAGGAAAGTGAAATACACCAAGACCTCTTCCCAATTCCAACCTGGGAGACAAGGGGGCAAGGAAGAAAGAAACAAGCATAGAGTTGGATGACAGAGTGAAATTTTGATGTAAGATTGATACTGAACTTTTTGAAAATGCAAGTTTTTATATCTGAAAGGTGGCCAAAAAACTAGAGAATCTACCCAATACATATTCCTGAACAGGAAGGGGAGATCCAAAATATCTAAAGAAAAAGAATAGTGCTATTTCCTGATTGTTCTTACCTAGGTTTCAGAGTCATAACTGAAAATGAATGCAGCCTCTGTTCCTCACCAGATGTTAGCACCTGGTAAACCAGAAAACATATGGGCCCAGAGGACACATCTGGGACTCGCTGTATCCCTGCAGAATGCTGCTGGCTTAAGGGCCTATCCCTCTTCTACCCTATGTAGTTTTGGTATCAGAGGTCAGCTCCACCAGGTGAAACCTATTGCACCTGCAGACAACTGGATATCATTTTAATGGCTGGCAAGAAGGGAATTCCAATTTAAGCTGAACTGCCCCATGTCTGTCTCTGATATTTGCATATTCCCATATTAGCTTTATTTCTGTATGTCAGATTTTAGATCCCTATAGAAGTGTTCCTATAACTTTGGCATGCATAAGAACCCTCTGGGGTATTTGTTTAAAATGCAAATTTCCAGTTCCCTACCCCCAGAGAGTCTGATTTAGTAGGTGGTCCATAGAAACAGCTTGAAAAATAGTGCTCTAGGAAACAGTGCTTTCCAAGAGAACTTTCTGTGATAACGGAAATGTTTTACCTCTGGGCTATCCAATTCAGCAAGCACTTAAAGTGTTAACTATTGTGACCAAGCAGGTGAATTTTAAATTTTATTTAATTTTAATCAATTTAAATTTAAATAGTCACATGAGACTAGGGCTATCACATTGGACAACATAGCTTAGAATGTTGCTACTCAAAGTGCGCAGCAAAGCAACAGCATCAGCAGCATCATCACCTGGAATTTTGTTAGAAATGCAGAATTGTCAGGTCCCACTCTAGACCAGAATCAGAATCTAGAATCAGAATCTGCATTCTAAAAAGATCCCCAGGTGATCTGTATGTTGATACTCACTTTCTAGAACATTTTAGTGCCTCATTAAGATCTCCTATTCCTGAACCACCCACTAATCTATTAACCCACCTCTCTAGTTATAGACTAATTCTAACACTGAATTGTATAATCTAGTTCTTCCCTAGAATACTGAATTCTGATAGAAATAGCATTATTGGTCTGGAAGGAATAAGAGGAGTGTGTGTGTGTGTCTGTGTGTCTTGAGAGAAAGAAACAGAAATATAAAGGGAGGTTGTAGCCAAGTTGGAAAGGGTCCTATATGGAAGCTAAGGGTTTGCACCTTATTCTTCGGGCAACACAGAACCATCAAAAGCTGTTATGCAAGCAAGTGACATAAGTAATAGTTTATGACAATAATGCAAAGAAGTATAGCAGATGGTCTACAGAAGATGGCCACACAGATAACTCATCTCCATGGTCCTTTGGTTCTTATATTAAGTATAATTACAGGGAGTAGCACTTGCTATCTTATCTTATCCTAAGATTGGAGGAATAAGAAAAATTTAGGACTTACAGCAATGTATCTATTCTATAGCATCAACATCCACAAGTATCCCAACCCAGATCTTCAGAATAATATAGTATTCCTTATCTCTAACCTTGGGAGGAAATAACAAACATTTTTTGCATGTCAATCCTGAAGATATTCTCTCTCAGCGATAAACGAAATGTTCACCATTTACAGTAGTGAAATCTTTGGGATCTGACTCGCCATTGAAACAGCTGTTTGCTTTGAAAGTATACTTTTAAAATATATCATTTAAAGACTAAAAGTACAAACAAGATATTCACAGGACACATGACAATCAAAACAATGAAACACAATGGATTTTCCTTCAGATGTCTTGTTCATTGGTATTCATGTGGTCTGTTGTCACAACAAGCCACAAATATCAAAACGAAAAACAGCTACAACTGGTGGTAGGAAGAGGGATAAAATACAAAGAGGAGAAATGGGAGATTTAAAAAGTTTTTCTAGTCTTTCATGTAGCCCAGAAATCCTTTGATGTACCTAAAGGGTGGATCCTGGTTAGCTAGAGGAAATCTGAAAGGAAAAGTGCTAAAAGAGAGGGATCTGTTATTTCCTAGGTGATAGGGTTCTTTAAGCTACGTAAAGAAGTTATTCCTTCTATTCAAATATTGTGGGCAACATAACAGACCCAACCAGAGCACTCAGACATAAGACTAGGAAACTAGAGACTGGTTGGGACACGGGCGACCAGAAAGATGAAGGGACCACAGGGAGGCCAGCACCAGCAAGAGGCTGGACACATATACATGGTCTGTAGGAGCCAAAGGAGAAGAGGTGTTGATGAAGTCAGTGGCCCTGCAGCTCAGGCACAGTCTCTTAGTGAAGGGACCAGTGAACCTAACCCTCTACCCATCCAGCTAGGACTACAAGTCCTTAGAGCAGTGGTTTCCAAACAGGTAACACACCCCAGGGAGAAGGCAAGGTGATACACTGGGGTTTGGGAAGAAGAAACTAAAATCTCTATTTATATTTACTTTTTATCTTTAAAAGATAAGAAATTAAGTCTTGCTAAAAGTTAAAATAAAGATTGACACCGCCCCTTACTCCATCTGCACATCAGAAGGTCCCATGACAGGTCAGTACGAACCTGTGCTGGGGCAAAATAGCTGTTGGATAATGTGGGAGAGTGTGTTTAGCTGCTTTCAGCATATTGAGACGTACTGTGGTTTTTATACATTTCGAGGCACATGGATTTACCTATTATACTATGTAGTTTTTACTAAACCAACCCCCCAAAATGGATAAGTGGCTTAAAAAGATTCTTGCAAAGAAACAGCCAAGCAAAGATAATTCTAATAATACAAGCACAAGTGAGCAACAATAGCTGATACTTTTGTTCCTGGTAACAGCTATTCATCAGCCATACAACAAGGAAAATACAGTAAGATTTGCCAAGAACGAGCATAAAAAATTTGAAGTTATCACAAAAATATTTTGAAGTAGGGATATGTGCTCACCATGATTAATGATGAATCTTGCTCTTCACATGCACAATGAAAAGTGTGAAGCCTTCACAATCAGCAGAAGCTACAGATCCAGAAGATGAAGACAAACCTCCATAATGTTATCAGTAATATTTAATATCATAAAATACTAACTCTAATATATCTTAAATTTTACTAAATATAATCATAAATGCTTATAAGTCTTTAATAGCAAAAAACCAAAAGCAGTATACCATTTAGAAAACATTTATTCTTCCTGCCATGGAAATATGCATGATATACTTGTGAAACAATTTAGGGAAAAAAATGTGATGCATCTTTTTGGTGAGGAAGTACCACCAGATAACACGTAGAAAACACTGACAAAAATCTCAAGAAATAAGTACAGGAATAAATTTTTCAGGGTAGGAGTTTGGATAAAAGGACAGATGTTTCCAACATGTTCCAGTTTACAGTATCACTACAACAAGAAAGATATTAGAGATATTAAAGTAGTGGAGGAGATATATACTTCAAAATTAATTGACTTTAAAAAAAGTTGTTTTTGGACAAACTATTTAATTCTAACCCCTAATGGAATGGAAATTGACTGGAATTTTTTAAAAGGGGGAGGAGGGTGGATTCCATGCTAAAGGACTCAGCAATAATATCGTTACATAATTTACAGACAAGAAATGCACCACATGCTGAGGGTAGCACTGAACTTTAAAAAATTAAAACCTTTAAGATATAGAAGAATATTTACAGTATTTTATAATATGATAGGATGTATCCATGAGAAACATTTTGATCCACCTAAATTTCTCTGATTATGTCAAGATAAAACACTTTTTAAAAAGCCATTAAGTTTAAAGGTGAGTTTTGCACATATTTTTCACACAAAGGTGAGTGTCCCAAATTTTCTGACCTTTCTGAGATTATAAATAGCCACCAGCAAATTGCTACCTAAGCAAGTATTTCCAAAAACAAATATACTTAATTTGTATCTTTAGGGTAAAAGTCATGTTTCCTCAGTAAGACAGAAAGGAACTTCTTTCAGAAAGAGACTTGTGATGTGCAGAGAGCAGACTGAAAATGGTTATTTGGAAATGTTTTCATCACTATATGATTATGCTGCCAAAAACTACACAGGACACCTATAAACACTTTCATATCTGCACAACTAAAATACTTGAAAGCAGAATTTTTCTAACTTGGTTTCTCTTTCAAGGAGTTTAATAAGGTTTGAACCCATTTGTTAACAAAGTAACTGTGTAACATCTTCCGATTAATGTGCAAGAATGAATGATTCACATCAAGAAAACGGATATTTACTAGCCTGATTTCAATTTTAAAAACTTTACAAAATTGGTAGATAGAATTGAAAACTTTAGTAAATGTAGTACTGCTTTCATTTGGATCTGCTTATCTCTAGAAGGTAGCTTTTTCAGCTATAATTATAAGCCCTTAAAAGCAAATATTGAAATAAACTTAAATTAGAATCAGACTTTTGAATCATTCAAAAGAGGTTAAAGCAAGGTTTTCAAAAACAATACATTTTAAAAAATCTCCATCACATTGCTTTCTCCTTTGAAAATTAAGTAGATTATAAATTATAGAAAACATATTCTGGCTCTCTAGGGCTGCAGGATACATAATGTCCTGTAACTGAGGCCAACGCTGCCAGGATGCTCGGGGGAAGTGGCTCTGTTCTCATCTTTCAATAAAACTGTTGGTCTAACTCAAAAAAAGAAAAGAAAATACATTGTTTCAATTACCTCATCCTTTTCCTTTTTGTGTATGTTTTCAAATGTGTATAAGATATTATTATTTAGAAAGAAATTTACTTATTTTTAAAGATATAAACAAACATCTATTTGGGGTGGGTGCTCACAGGGATTAGAGACTTCCCTTAAAGGGCAGAGGGACTGTGACTGCCTGGGCAAAGGCGGGAAGATGACCACAAAGATGCAAAGAAGGAAAGCATCAACAAGGCCAGGTAGCACAGATAATGCAACACACACATACGGACTGGCCAAGGAAGGCAATGCAACTGCAGTAATGGAACACCTATTCTAGAATAATCCAATCCTGAGACAATGCTGAAAGGACACAGAATCTCAGCAGCAAATAGCAACCAACATATAAACCAGCAAGTGCAAAACACAGGGCAACAAGCACACTGGTTCATTCCTTCATTAAGAACTTAGTGGCTATTTATTTTGTTCTAGGGACTCTGGTAGATAATGGAGTAAACCATAAATTTGGCAGAGACTTTGCCTTTGAGGAGGTCACAGCCAAGTAGAAGAAATAAGCAGGTAAACACATGAATAAATTGCAATGTGATTAACTCAATCTCAATGATCTCTGAAAGAAAAAAGAACAGGGACCAGGAACTGAGCTTCTACATCAAGCCACCCATGCCTAGACATATTTATTGATCTCCGAGTAGGACTTTGTGATTAAATGTGCACTGTTCTTATTGATATCTGTTAGATGGACTAGAACTTCACATAGTTTACTTTCTACACAGTTCTTTAGAATAGGCAGCAATCATTGACATATCTTGGGGCTCCGATATATTTCCAATTCCCCAATACTAAGAATTGTTTCTGTTCAGATCTAGTTGCCATTTTTCGTCTACCTGAATAATCCCCTCACTTGAGACCCTCATGATGCTGGCTCGCTTCCTGGGGTCAAGGCCTTGTCCTCAGCCTCTGCTTATGACCCAATTAGAGTTACAGTATCATCATCACCTGCATCATTAGGGCTTTATCTCCTTTTCCAATACCCTCTGCACAATGACCACTGCTCACTACTGGTCATTAGGAAATGGCCTTCTTTCCAGGTGAGAGACCTTGTAGCCCTCTGACTTTCTTCAGTCTCAGCACCCTGGGTCTTCTTGCCAGTTGACTGTATTCTGTCTGCACTTGAGGAGCTGGGGAGTGATTTTTAAATGCTCTCCTTTGGTAAAATAACAGATCGATTTCAATGGTGCTTCAGTTTCCCAACCTGCAGCAGCTCAGGAATTCTCCTGTTTAACCATTTCAGACCAAGAGTCATGCCAGCTATACCAACATTCACCTTAACCTTATGGTTGAAGTAACCCTTAACAACATTTCTAACCTGTACAGTCATACAATTTTATAACTTGCAGACATCCTGTTTCCCTGCCATTTCTCACTGCTCATATTATATTGTGAAAGTTTAATTTTAGCACAAGTGACATTTTTTAAGTGTTTTTGCTTTTGTGCATAAAACATCAAATCATATGCTATTATCCAAAGAATTTGGATTTGTGCTTCAAAGAAACACTTCTGAATGTATTCAATTAACTCATTCAAAAAAAATTTCAAACACCCACTCTATGTCTTGGTGTCTACTAAGCGTTAGAAATATAAAAATTATCCCTGCTCTTTGGGAGCTCACAGTCTGGTGAAGGCGACAGACATGATAATCAATAATTGGTATGCAGGACCATATAACAAAGAGGACAATGGCCAGGGCTATTCAAACAAGTGAAGGAACACTGACTCTGCTTGGCAACGGAGAGGAAGACTTTACAGAAGACACGGCACTGGAGCGGAGTCTTGAAGGATAAACAGGAGTTTTCCAGATGAACAAGAGAGGAGACGGCATTGCAATCAGAGGAAAAAGCATGCTTACAAGGTGCAAAGAGCAGAAGCAGCCCGCAATGCTCAAGAAACTATGCGTACGTTTGTATAAGTGGTGCAGAAGAATACGGGAGTGGGGAGAGAAGAGGCCAGAAAAAGTCAGATGGCAGACCTCGCTTAAGGGACTTTACACAAGAGAAGCCATGTCGCCATTACCCAGGAGGCTCTGAACAGCTACTGAAAGATTCCAATCAGGGTGCTTTACAATCAGCTTCATGTTTTATAAGACCACTTTGACTGTAGTTTGAGAAGTTAATTGGAGAGGTCCAGACTGAGGGCAGGGAAGCCAGGGATGAGGCTCTTGCCCAGTTCAGCTTAGAAATGCTAAGATCCTGGGTAAAAGGAATGACAGGAAGACGGAGAGGAGAGAACAGAGGTAAGAGGTTTTTCAGAGGTAAAATCAACAGGACCTGGTGACAGGCTAGACATGGGGTTTGAGCGAGAGAGCAGCATCAAGGAAGACTCCTGCATATCTGGTTATAACTAAATCTTCCCCCACAAAATTACCACTCTCTAGCTGTGATGCCATCTGCCAACTTTCAGCCCAAAGCAGATTTCATTTCCAAAGCAGAAACCACAAATAAACAAAAATAATTTCTAACTTACAGGAAAGCAGATCTCAAACTCATAAGTAACTGACATACAGAACAGCAGAGATGGGAACCAAACACTGGAATTAAAGTATTTAAATCATAAAAACATTTCAGTCAATTAACCACCAAAAGCTATAAAGTGTCAGACATAAAATTTCAGGGTGAGTAAACGAAGTCATGATGAAGTGGTATAACATTCTTGGGGAACTATGTACGCAAAGCAAACACCAACAAATCAATTAATAATTGCTGAGTCTTCACACACTTGCCAGAGACTGAACAGGCATATGACAGGACTTAATGAAATAGTGTCCAAATCCGATAAGTTTACCTTCTCTCACACTCCGAGTTAGAGCCCAGTTCTTCATAAATATTTAACTTAAATTTCAAAACAGAAAGATCAACTTGTCACGTTAATACCAGGAAGTTAACCTGAAAATCATATAGTGACTGCCTCCATTTTAATTAATGTTTTACTATTTACACTTCTATTGATTTTTAAAGATAGTTTTATGTTAGGTATTTTATAATTATATTAAAAACAATGCAGTCCATATTCACATTAGAGAGCAATTTCAACTAATTTTTGACAACGGAAAATACACATTTTCCATACAAAACACTGATTATTTGGCTGCAGTCATCAGGACTTAAGATGCTGAAGAGTCTTCATAAAGGACTTCATCCACCTTCATGTCATTTTCGTCCACTGGGACCTGGACGCAAATTTGTTCTTTGAAAGCCAAGGCCAGGGTGTAGGGCTTCACTTCCTGGTGCTGCAGACAGCGCTTCAGGTAGGTGTCATAGTAGCCCTTGCCCCTCCCCAACCGGTTGCCATGCTTATCAAACCCAAGACCTGGCATGAGGATGAGATCAAGTCCCCCTGCAGAAAAGAGGAAGAAATTTACAAGGGTTAATGGTTTCTGAAAGAGACTGATGAGTCTGGGATCTGGTTTCTGTTTTTTAATAACATCTATTCTTTCTCTGATTTCTAAAGAAATACATGATCACTCTAGAAAATCCAAAAAGCATGGAGTCTGACAAAGAAAGAAATAAAAATGACTCAGGAACCCAGTAAGTCCATCATCTACCCTTCCATATCTATGTACAAAAATGCCAGATGCCCAGACCACCTCCACACCTAGTTAAAGAGAA
This sequence comes from Equus quagga, assembly GCF_021613505.1. Taxonomy (NCBI): domain Eukaryota; kingdom Metazoa; phylum Chordata; class Mammalia; order Perissodactyla; family Equidae; genus Equus; species Equus quagga. Next base: position 71,380,036 of record NC_060268.1, read on the forward strand.
TCTCCAGGGACTGGGCCTAGGAACTTCTTTTTTTCTTTCTTTCTTTTTCTAAGCATCAAGGTGATTCTGCATACCTGCCAGGTTGGGAAGCCAATGTCACAGGATAATGGCAATTGGAGGAGTAGGAGAGGGTCAGAAAGAAGCCAGAAAGAATGAAGCTGTTCTCAAAGCCAGCAAGGAGGAAGAGGGCTAGCTGTCAAGAGAACCAATCAACCCTCATTATTTTCTCTCCTACTGGAGAGGCAAGACCAGGTTGTCAGGTTTCCCCAGATTCATGTGAGAGCAACCTTTGACCTACTCAGGGACTTTCCAGAGGTACAAGACAGGGCCCCATAAATGATCCTCTTGCTGGAACCCTCCCAGGGAACACAGGGACCAGAACTGGCCATGGCATCATCAGGACAAAGCAGGCTGCTGGAGCTCAAGGTGGAAGGCAGGGTCGTGGAAGCGATAAAAACCTGACCACAGTGAAAGGTGTAGGGGGAGTCCTATGAAGGCAATGAAGGCCATGAGGTAGAGGATCTCCATGGATTTTGTGAGGCCTAGGGAATGGTCCTCCAGCCCCTGGCAGGGAACATGGCAAACCAGCACTACTCAAGAGCCACATATATGTCCAGCCTAGGTGTGTCCTGTGACCTTCTCATCCTGGGCTTTGGCTGTCCTAGGGGCTTCTGGGTGACCAACAGTTTAGCCATGGACTAACCAAACCTACAGATTAGCCATGGACTTCCAGGATTTCTAGCAAGGCTATACCAAGGTTGGAAGCCATACATTCTCCAGAACACAGTGTTCAGAGAAGAGGTGTTCACATTGCCAACTAGGCTGACCCCCACTAGCAGCAGCTATTCTGACTACCTGCAGAACTGCAAGGTGAACTCACCCTCCTTCTGGCTCCCATCACACACTTGTCAACCCATACTTGCTGAAATCCAGCAGAGTATGTCTCAGATTACAGTCATGACCTTCTCACATAAATCTGCTTGTTTATTCCAATCCCAACTTGCTAAACAGCCCTGATCACTGACCTTTACCCTTCCTCCCTGTCCCAGTCCTGCTCATCTTTCTCTCTTGGGATTAACAGTGGCTTGTCCATGTAGACTTTGCGCCCTCCATGTCCTCTTTCTCTTGCCAGAGCACACTCAGGCTTACAGTTCAGCTCTGTCTTCTGTACCCAGAACATACGTGCACACATCCACATGCGTGTGCGCACACACACACCCAAACACACACACACACACATCTTCTTCTAGGCTTCATGCCCCTTTACAGTGTGGCAAGGTGTTGTGTAAAGTCCTCTGGGATACAGAGTCCCTGCCCTTCAGAAAATGGAGTTCAGTTAACACAAATATGCACACGTGTAATATCCACTGCAGTCTCTGCCAATTGCTCAAAAGCAATAGAGACAGGAAGTACCGGAGACTTCAGCAGAGGGAGAGCCATTCTGGCTGGGTGGTCAGGGAAGGATCCATAGGGAACTTTGACTCGACCTAGGTTTTTAAGAATGTGTCAGAGTTGAGTCTGAGTATCTTTCAGAAACCAAGGGAAGGGGGCAGGAACAGAGTGATGAGAAGGAAACAGGGCCGAAGAATCAGGATGAGGAGTAGCAGAAGACATGAGTGCAGAGTTTGTCAGGTAGGGGTATGGAGATTTAGAATTGAATGCAAAGAGACCCCCACAACTCAGTAACAAAAAACCAAACAACCCAGTTAAAAAGTAGAAGAAGAACTTGAATAGATATTTCTCCAGAGAAGACATAAAAATGGCCAAGAAGCACATGAAAAAAACATTCAACATCACTAATCATCAGAAAAATGCAAATCAACACCTCAGTGAGATATCACCTCATACCTACTGGGATGTTCATTATAAAAAAAACAAAAAACAAAAACAGAAAATAATAAATGTTAGTGAGGATGTGGAGAAATCAGAACCTTTATGCATTGTTGCTGGGAATAAGGTGCATCTGCTATGGAAAACAGTATGGAAGTTCTTCAAAAAAACTAAAAATAGAACTACCATATGAGCCAGCAATCCCACTTCTTGGTATTTATCCAAAAGAATTGAAATTGGAGTCTTAAAAAGATACATGCACACCCAGGTTCACTGCAGCATTATTCACAATAGCCAAGAGGTCCGAACAACCTAAACGTCTATCAAGGGATGAATTAATTTTAAAAATGTGGTATATACAACAGAATATTATTCATCCAAGAGAAAGAAGGAAATTTTGTTACATGCTACAACATGGAATAACCTTGAGGACATCAGTTTAAGTGAAATAAGCCAATTGCAGAAGCACAAGACTGCACGATTCTTCTTATACGAGGTATCTAAAGTAGCCAAACTCACAGGAGCAGAAAGTAGAATGAAGGTTGCCAGAGGCTATGGGGAGGAGGAAATGGGAAGTTGCTATTCAATGGGATAAGTTTCAGTCATGCAAGATGAAAAAGTTCTAGAGATCTGCTATACAACATTGTGCTTATAGTTAACAATACTGTACTATACACTAAAAATTTGTTAAGAGCATAGATCTCATGTTACATGCTATTTACCGCAATTTTTTTAAAAAGGCAAAAATACCAAAAAGAAAGCCAGGAGAATAGTCAGAATTTCCACCAGAGCCAACACACAAGAAAGGGAAGGTAGAACTTCAGAGCATCCACCTGTAGGCAGCTGGTAGAAGAGAATGAAGAAAGGAAAAATGTAAGAAAATAACATTCTCAAATCCCTCAAGATAGAATTCATCTTGCTCCCTCTATTCTTGTTACTCCCTGTACTTTGACTGTAGCTCTCATTAAAGTCCACCTTGTACTATAGCCAACTGCATATGTCTCTGTCTGCCCCCCAGACAGAAAATTTCCTTGAGGGCCATAATGTTTTCCAAGTCATCCTTCATGATTGAATTTTAATAGAATTATAGGCCAAAGAAACCCTGAAAGACGAGTATATTATCTGCAGAATGATCAATTCCAGCATGATATCCCTTGCCTTAATAACTCCATGGTATATGGGTTTGGATCAGGGAGGCAATACTATGGGACAAGAAAATGATAAAACTGTTACCTCGCACAGCTGCTAGTTCAAAATGAGCTCTACCACTGTTAGGCAAGAAAGAGAATGGCTTTGGGATTCTCAGGTGATGAAAGGCTGTGAAATGGCCCTTCGCAGGCAGGAGTCTTAACATTCTATTTGGTGGGTTGGGCCCCCTACCGACAGGATTGGCACTGCTGCTCCCTTAAACCATAGGGTCACCTGTTGCCCCTGGCTCAGGTCTTCAGAATCCCCTTCCTGGTCTGCTTCTGCTATTTGGTGGATCCAAGTGTTTTCCTTGCTTGACTTCATCCATTTGTTGTCACCCCTGAAGTTCTTCCAGTGCCTTACCACCATCATCACATGCATACCCCTTCTCCTCCCTACATGCACACCTGGGGCTCTTCACACTTTCATAACACTGTGCTGGTTGCTTTCTCTCAGCAAAGGTGAAGGATCCACAGGGCTTGAAAATCATGTACAGGCTCAACAAGTTCCCCTTGCCCAGGCGCGTCCCACCTGAGCCTTCCCCACTAACAGAGGTAGACCTCAGACCCACCCTAACACACTTCAAGGTCAAAACTCAGTAGAGGGAACAAGAGACAAACTCTTGGTCCATGTACATGTTCTTTATAAGCCTCTATTTTTCAAATCACCAAAGGCCCATTAAAAGAAGACACTGACATTAGTACAACATGCAAGAAGAGTCAACCTGATTTTGTTTTCTCCTGTGTGCACTTGCTTCAGGGGCCCCTGCTAGCATACCATTTGACCAGCACAGTCAAAGAGCCCCCACTGCATCAGGATTGCAATCCATTGTTCAGAAAGAGTTCTCTAGAAGTCACAAGACTGGTCTGCAGAGTCATGGTTTGTTGGGTGTTTTTCCCCAGGTTTAGTTGGCTTTCTAATGTAATTCTGCACTCCCAAACTGCAAAGCTAACCTTCGGAAAGCTCACCCAGCATCACATACTGTATTTGCTCACCAACATCTTCTGTCTTTTCATTTGGTGCTGGTTCTGAAACACCAGTGCCCTCTGGAGGCAGTCTAGTGTGGTGATTAGGCACATGGGCCCTGAGGCTATTTCTTAGCTATGTGACCATGGGCAACCTAACATCCTCTCTGTGCTTCAACCTTCTCATCTGTAAGATGAAGCTAAAAACACCCGCTTCACAAAGCTGGTCATGTAAATTAGATTATGTTTATAAGCTCCTCAGCACAGTGCTCAAATTATTCCATTTATGATAATTATTACATTTATTATGACAGCTTTTCTTTTTTTAATTAAGAAATGTCAGGCACTATTTCTTGAGCCAAGTAGCAGGGAAGATCTAGGAGCTTCTTCAGTGATTTTCAACTTCAAGTGATTTTTAACCAGAGCTTTTACAGCCTTGACTAAGAACTGGCTCTTACATGTTCTCTCAGCTCCACAATTGGAAGAAAACCAGAGGAGATGTTATAGAATAGGGGTTAGCAAACTTTTTCTGTAAAGAGCCAGAGAGTAAATCATCCAGTGTTTACAGGCCACAGGGTCTCTGTTACTACTTAACTTTGTTGTGTGGTATGAAAGCAGCCACAGATAAAACGTAAACAAATGGGTGTGGCTGTGTTCCAATAAAATTTTATTCACAAAAACAGGTGGTAGACCAGATTTGGCCCATGGGCTGCAGTGTGCTGATCCCTATTACAGGATATAAGGAAAGAGTTCCAAGAAGAGGGGAGCAGAAACAGTGTCAAAAGTTGGCAGAAAGGACAAGAAAGGTAAGGACAGGAAAATATCTATTAGATTTGGCAACAAGGGAATCACTGGGGTAAGGATCATTTAAGTGGGGAGATGAGGACAGACACTGAACTGCAGAATCTTCGTTAACCAAAAAAAGCTTAGGAGCTAGCCCTGAAAGAAAATGAGGAAAGAGGATTCTATAAATGCCTTTACTTATTCCTGAGACTAAAAGTACTACACCAGGCACTGAAGATTCAGTTCACCTTCACAAAACATCCTTTTAACTCTGGCCGAGGAGGCAGCAGCTGGACCACAGACACCTCTTAGGATGCTCTGAACTCAGACTCCCCATCCTGGGCTTTTCAGAATATAGTCTGTTCAGCCAGTAGACTATACTGCAGAGAAGGCTGAAAATAACGAGCACTGGAACCCAGGAATTATCTAGAGCTTTTTAACTCTACTTTCAACATGTGCTGTTCATAGACTTCTATTTCTTTCTCCTTCCTCTTCTAACTCAAATATTATGGCCACGTCTCCCACAAACTCCTCTTCAGGAATGTCATGACTGAATGCCTCCTTCTCCAATTATCCTGCCTGCGCTACCGCCAAAATGCTCATCTCCACTTGTTATTCTGAATGTGCCATTTCTCCTGCAAGTCCACCTGGTTATCCCACCTCCAGGCACTGTTGGTCCCAATCCATCCTAATATTCAGCTTTCATCATGACTCCTCCTTGCTCAAAAACTGTTGGTCAATCACAATCTCTTAAAGATAACATTCACCTTCCTTAACTGAGTATGCAGGACCCACTACCATCTCATCCCAATTATGTTTCCAATATTATTCCCACTAAATGTGGGCAACCTGAGTTAAACTGATGGATTCATTGTCCTATAGATCTGCCCCATGACTTCTTCCCAGCAAGTCTTTGCTCCTGCTATGCTGTTCTCTATGTCTATAGGGTCCTTCTAACCTTTTTATTAATGTGTCTAATCATAAGAGTTGTAACATAACAAACCTCAGTTAAACTTCCACCTGGTCCTCCCTGCCCATGCAGTTCAGTACGACCAACTCTTATCCTATACTGCAAGAATGCCCAGGGTCCATTAAGTAAGAGGAATCCTTTCCCCTATCTGCTGGGAACAGAGTTTTCATCTTTCCCCAGAGAGATGTTGAGCTCAGTTCTATTTACTATGAAAGGAAGAATGAGAGTAAAATATGGTCTCTTGACCATATTTATCTTAGCTTCCTGACTATATCCAACTAGTTACCTGTTCAGACCATCCCACAGGATATCTAACTCTTATCCAAAGTCCAGCTTCCAGAATAGGAGAGGAGAGCACAGAAGCTAACCTGTGTTAAGTACCTATAATGTGTCAGGCACTATTCTATACCCTAGAGATAGAAATATGAACAAAATCAACTGGTCAGTACATCTACCTGGTGAGGCAGGAGGACAAGGATTATTATCCCAGTTTCACAGATGAAGAAACTGATGTGCAGTGCTCAGAAAGGTCAAATGACTCCTTGAGGGCATTCAGCTCATAAGAGATGAAGCAGAGGACTTGCTGCCTAGGTGCATAATGATTCAGCAGCACACACTGCTCCTTCTGCTAAAAGGTACAAGGAGGATTAGGCAAAGAATGGAGGAAATATGGCAAGGGAAAGTGCCTTAGAGGCAGGAGAGCAAAGGAGCTGAGTGTGCAGGCTTCAAGAGAGGCTGCCTGGGTCTGAATCTCAGCACTGCCACTTATTAGCTATGAAACATCAGTCAAAATTGCCTTCACCTAAAATCTAAGATAGATAACCATATTATGATGTAAAGAGTCTCTAAGCTATTAATAGCAAATGTCAACTTAATCAATTGCTGCACGCAGACTCCTTAGGCCATGTGACTGATTATAGAGAGACAGGCACTTCCATCAAACATGCTTCTAAAACGTGAAGAAGCTGATATCCTAACATAAAATACAGAACCAATAATTCATGATAACGCCTGTGGCAGAACTCTCAAAAATCAATACCATATACTTTGAACTCATTATGGTTGCCTTGGAAAGAACCCTTGAATCACTCTTCATAGTAAAACAGCACAGAGCATACAAGGTAATAAACACAACCATTTATTTATGTGATTACAATCATAAAATACATTTACCTTCTAATTATATTAAAAATTTGGTTTTTAAAAAACATATTTACCTGAAAATCCATAATCCTCTTAAGGAATATTCAATTAAACCACCTCACTTAGATGCTAATTTTTTAAATTACATTGTAAATATACCTTCACTCTTTCTGCTTTCTTTGGTCACAATGTATTTATTTTGGCCATTTGGGAATTTCCATGTAGAATCAAACACAGTGTAGTAAAAATCATCTATTAAAGACACAATTATCATGTGATTGATCATTTCTGTGTTGTTATTATAAAATCCATTCTTTTTACACAGGTCCTATGATTTGTGTCAAAATACTGGGACTGTATTTGTGGCAAGAGCACTGGGGACAAGTACCTCACACCATGTAAGGTAGCCATTTCCCTAGTATCCCCAAGTATGACCGGTCACTCCACTAATCAGCTAATGAGGTGTTCAAGAATATAAGACAATCTCTGCATGCCTTATATTTGAAACCTAAGTGTTTATGAGTTCAAGGCTTTGATTCGACCCTGTGAACACCGACTGTGTTTACATCAAGAAGGAGGAGATGACAGGAATTTAGATTCTAGGTAAAGCTGAAAGCAAAGAAATAAGAAACATGAATAGTATTTGTTGACTTAGCTGCTGAGGATCTCTCCAACAGCATCCTCCTCCTACCTAACCCAGAGACGGAGAAAAATATCAAGAACAGGACAGAAGTCAAGTTAAGATGGATTATAAAGACCAATCACCCTTCTACCTATAATACTGGTAAAACCTTATAAGGATATCTCAGGAAGGATCCAAAATAAACTGGCAATAGTGGTTGGCTCTGGAGAAAGGAACTGGGAAACAGGAGGAGTCGGATGAGAAAGATACCTTATACTTTCACTCCATCCTTTTGTACAGCTTAAATTTTTTACTATGTGTATATATACATATGTGTGTATATAATCAAAATATTTTTAACTCTTTTAAAATAACCTTCTAGAATTTCAAGGACAAGAGCCTTGGAGGCAGAACAGCATTGCAGTTGAGTGTGCAGGCCTCTAGAGAGACTGCTTGGGTTTGAATCCCACAACTATCATTTACAAGCTAAGAAACATTAATCAAGTTACTTACCCTCTTCTAAAACTCATTTTCTTCTCCTTAAGATGGAAATACTACTACTATGTACTTTAATAGAGTGACTAAAATAAACAAACAGAGGTATGCAAAATCTCTAGGAAGTGTCCAATCAATGCTAGCTGTTGTTACACTTAAGGGTATGAATAATACTTAGTCTCTTTCTGTTGACTCTGAAAGTTATTTCTTTTTGAGTAATCAAAAAAGTCCTAACATTAACAATCCAAAAGAGTTAAATCATGCAGATTTCCTATTAGCCCAAACTACCTGCAAGGGTGAGTGAGACTCTCTACTGTCACCTGCTATCAGCTAGAAACATGCAGGCCAGAGACCTCCATAAGAGACTGCTGGAGCCATGAGCAGAGCAGGGAGCCACGATGACTCTCTGAAATATACAGTCTCGGAAATGGGCGTTATGGAAAGGAATCCCCTCTATGACAAATGGCCATTCCCTTTACAAAGGATCCTTTGAGGAGAATCTGTTTACAAACCAAGGAAAAGGGAGTCACTCTTTTACAACCCCTTTCAGCACTTAAAAGCCATAAGCTAGAAACTGTGCTAATGCACTTCACAGATACGACCTCATTTCATCTCCCCAACAGTCCTATGAGGTAGATATTATCATCCTCTTTTTTCAAATGGGAAAACCAAGGGTCAAAGAGATTATGTAATTTGCCCAAATTCATACAGCTAGTAATTCAAAGAGCTGGAATGTGAACTTTAATTTCCCAGCATCTGTGAAGTGTGGAAGCTCTTTGTTTCTTGACTGGAGAAGTAAAGCAGACAATGAACGTGCTAGTCACCTGCCTTGGTCAGGGGATCAGTCAAACTGGACAAAACATTCTATCAGTCAGGTCAGGGCCACAGTGAGGGGCAGATGACACACTCAAATTGGGAAGTGAGAACAGTTTAATAATGGAATGATTCAAAGGGTAGGCAGGGCTGCAAGTAAGCAGTAGTGGTAGTGCAGTCCCTACAGCAGTAACTACTGGTGAGCCTGGACAATTCCCAGGCCTAAAGGGACAAGGGGTCAGGGTGGGGAGGGCAAGGTTACTGACACCAAAAGAGCTGCAATTAGAGGGACTGGCTGACAGGAGTGTGGCTCTTGGTAGACGATGCACCGAGGGAGGGGGACAGCAGGGGAATAAAAACCCCAGCTTACTCTCCCGCATGCTTGTGTCTCCACTGGTGCCTATCATTGGCTGAAGAACCAGAAACCAGGGTGAGGGCACCTATTGATATAGTCCACACAGGTACACCTTCCCAAGTACCAAGCAAGTGGAAAAGGTGAACACTGAATCTGGAAGGGCCAAGTGAAGGGATCCAGCAAAAGATTTACATACGGCTATTATCAGTGGTTACCTCCAGGTTTGGGGATTTGGGCTTATTTTTTATTTCTCTTTTACTTCTTCTTTATAACTCTCTGTATGGCTTGAGTATATCTTATCTTTATAATCAGAACAAAGCTATTTTCCTTTAGAAAATTCATCTTTATGAATACTCAGAAAAATTTCCAGTCTTCTTTTGAAGATGAACTTCAAACATGTTAGTTATTTTCTTAAGTGTTCCTTATTATGTTATAAGGCTAGCATGGTATATAGAAAATACAGTCATCCCTTGGTTTCAGCGGGGGATTGGTTCCAGGATGCCCACGGATGCCAAAATCCACAGATGCTTAAAAGTCCTTTATATAAAATGGAGTAATATTTGCATATAACCTATAAACATATTCCTATACACTTTAAGTCATCTCTAGACTACTTATAATACCTAATAAATGTAAATGCTATGTAAACAGTTGTTATACTGTATTGTTTAGGGAATAATGACAAGAAAAAAAGTCTGTACACGTGCAGTACAGACGCAACCATTCTAAGCCTTTCAATTCACAGTTGGTTGAATCTGTGGATGCAGACCCAGCAGATATTGAGGACTGACTTTAACTCTAAAATTGTAAGTCAGCAGGAAATTATAATTTGACTTACATTATTTTCTTAATTATCATCATCATCACCATCACTATAAACAACAACTACAACTGTGTCCTATATTAAAAATAGCAAGCGAGGTGCTAAAGACCAAAAAAAGCGGTTAAGTAAGGGTCCCAACACCTTACTGTAGGGGTTGGCAACAACCTACAGCCTACAGGCCAAATCTGGCCTGTTGCCTGCTTCTGTAAATAAAGTTTCAATGGAACACAGCCACACTCTGCTTTCATACTAAAATAGCAAAGTTGAATCGTTGTAACAGATATTGTATGGCACACAAAGCCCCAAATATTTACTATATGGCCCTTTACAGAAAAAGTTTGATAAGGCCTGCTTTAGAGTATCTACTATAGGTTAAAAAAGAAAAAAAGAGAGAGAGAAAGAAACTGTACTTCAGCTTATCCTACCTTAGCAGATATTGACCAAAATAAATCATATTGGAAAAAAAGAATTAAACTGTCGTTATTGCAGGTATGCAAAAATGCTTTGCAGAAAATAGGATCAGCAGCAGCAGCTTTACTCAAATGGTATTTTCTAAATGTTACATTTATTTTGGCTCTGAGTTTGTGATACTTTTGGTGTTGTTAATAAGCTGATAGACCTAAAAACGTTCAATAAAATTGAGAAGAAATTATAGAACTTCCTGAGATTTTTCACTAACCTTAGGCAATTTCTGGTTGTCTGATTTTCCTCATCTGTAAAATGGATGGATAGAATCCTTCAATTTCTCAGATTTCTTTAGATTCAAAGCTCAGTGATTCTGAGAATTTTAAGGTCAACTCCTGCGTATCTATGTCACATAATCAATAAGTAAGTTAGTCACAAAAAGGCCAATACTGTATGAGTCCACTTATATGATGTATCTAAAATAGCCAAATTCATGGAAATGGAAAGTAGAATGGTGGTTGCCAGAGGCTGGTGGGAGGAGGAAAAGGAGAGTTGTTTAATAGGTATAGAGTTTCAGTTTTGCAAGATGAAAAAGTTTTGGAGATCTATTTCACAATAATGTGAGTATACTTAACAATATTAACTACACAGTTAAAGATGGTTAAGATGGGAAATTTTATGTTATATGTTTTTCCCACAATAAAAACAAAGAATGAAAGAAAGAACTTAGGCGTTGGGGTAAATTTGGTTGAGTCTGGCAGGCAGCCCACGCTACAGCACAGGTTAATATGAGGTTATGCTCAAGAAAGAAAAGAAAAGCCTGGTTTACTCTTGAAAGCACTGAAGAACAATTTCTTCACATACAGAAATATACGGGTGCTTCCAGAGCTATTTCTATTTTTCTTACTTTTTAGAAGATGAGCTCTCAAACTTATTATTCTAAATAATTATAGCACTGCATGATTCCCTAAGCCTTAAGAGCTTAGAAAAATGGAAACCTCCCTGGCTTCCATCATTTGTTTTACCAAAACATTAAACAAGCACCTGAAAGTCCTGCAAACTTTCTGGGTCAGTACATTAACTAAAATAAAATTACACAGCACGTTATATATCTTTTGCTTGTTCTCTTCTTATACGCTTAGGAGGACTCGAGCTTGGCTGATATGAGCCTTGTGCCATCTAGAACAAATTCTATTACTGTAAGCCTGAGATAAAGTAACCTATTATTTTCAAATAATAGTACCCGGTTTTTATACAATGTCTTGTTCCAATGAGTTCCAAGTCCTTTTTTTCAATCCAAATATCCTTGTTATCTGCTTCAATAAGTCTTCTTCTGGTGGAGGAGAAATTGCTCTTGAAACCTTTAATGTTCCCTAAAACCTGTTAGAGCAGCTTGACAGGAAAAAGGAAACATAAAAAAAAAGATTCTGAGGATTGGCAGCTCAATCAAAATTCAGGGGAGTCAAATTAATAAACAGCACTACTAATAACTTACTATATGGAAAGCCCTGTCCAGGGAACTGCAGAATACACAGAGTTGAGTAACAATTCATACCCTCTCCGATCTAACAACCTGGGCAGCTAGAAATACACTCAACAAGTTGTGTGTGTGTGTGTGTGTGTGTTAATTAAACAACAATTAAATAACTGTAATAAGGGGCAAAGTAATGTAAGTGACAACGTGAGAAGTAAAAAGGAGGAAAGTTGTATTCCATAGAGAAGCGGAGTAAGTCCAAGAAAACCCCACCAAGGGGGTGGCCTATTGTATGAGCAATAAAAGGATGAGTAAGATCTTGAAGGGTCAGGATAGAGAGGCAGAGATGGAGTAACAGAAATAAAAATAAAATGAGCAAAGGCATGTATTTGGGAAAGCATGGAGTATGTTCAAGGCCACTGATTGGTTCTCTTTGGAAGGACTTATAAAAGAAATAAAAGCAGGATGGCTGGAAGAACACATTCAGACATGTTGAGAAGTGGCTCTAATGCCAGGGTAAGAAATCTACTTAATTCTGCAGCTTGAGACAGCAAACCCCTTGGTTGGCCTCTGGGAGGAAAATGAAGGAAAGATCAGTGACTTCAGAGAACCAAGCTGAGTCTCCAGGAAAATCAGAACTCCACTGGCATACAGGAGAGTCATAGTCATCTTCAAGATTCCAGGAAAAAGAGCGAATAAATCTTTTCTGCCATTTTAAAAAAAAACTCTACATAGAATATTCCTAGTTAAGCAGTTTTGTTCCTCATAAAATTTGTTACAAAACTGCCCGCTCTTCTCATATGCTACCAACAATACATAAGGAGGACTCCTGAGAAGGTCCTTCCCCACAGAGTCTCTGGGCTACAAACAAGTCCCTGGACTCTGGACACCAGGGTTATATCTCCACTTATCCATCTAGGAAACTGAATTTCCTGTAAAGCTTTTTAAAGTCTTTAGAAGGGGTATTACAGAGGCATTCCTTTGTAGTAATAAAACTGTTCTGTATTTTGATTGTTGTAGTGGTTACATGAATTCATACATGTGACAAAACTGCACAGAAATATGCACACACACACACACACACACATAAATAAGTACATGTAAAAACTGATGAAACATTAATAAGGTGGGTAGATTGCACCAATGTCAATGTCCTGGTTTTGATACTGTACTACTGTTGTGTAAGATGTTACTATTGAGGGAACCTGCGTGAGGGGTATACAGGACCTCTCTGTACTATTTTTGCAACTTATTATTTCAAAATAAAAAGTTTTAAAAATCTTTAGAAAAACATCTCATCATGTGACTTCCAACTCAAAAAGTCTAAAACCAAACTAGCTCTAATCTGCCCGCAATCTTGCCTTCCTTTGTTTGACCTTAAACTCTAAACATAATAACCTGTGCACTGCCTGCCCCGACAAATTCGCTTTCTAGGCTTCCACATGCATGTCCTACCTTTTGAGTCTCTGTACTTATGTAATTCCTACCCTTCCTTTATGACTCAACCCGTGGATACTTCCTTTACCTTCACACCAATGTACACAGGCTCTTGCTTTTCCAAAATCCAGTAAGCACTGGTGTCAGGGAGGTAAGTGCTTATCAAATGCAGCCTGAAAGGTTCCCACCTGTACAATAAAGATTAAATGGCCCATATCCTTTCTACAAGCAGGCTTTGATAGGTGGAGTCAGCTGATTAAAGGAAGGATATTTTTCTGAAACTGGTATTTTGCCCATTTCATATCTTTGACGAAAGCTGCTCTTAAGTGTTCCTCCGGCTTCTTTGCCCTGATTTCTCATAATGTAGAACAAACTACATGTTTCTATTACTTGGTGTATTTATTGGGAAAGATTACAGATTGCTTTATAGTATTTTCTGACATAGGTGGAACTGAATGATTTATATTATTTCTCCTCAACATAACCAATTAGGCTGAGCAGAGACGGGTATGGGGGTTATTCTATTCACCATATACAAGTACTGATGTTACAGCCATAGTCAGTATGAAGAACAGGACATTACATCAAAAGTCACTTTTCATCCAATAATTCTACACTCAGGTAACAAAAGCCAACTGTTTTCAATTCATTTCACTCAATTATAATTATAATCCAAGAATCTAACATCTTATTCACAAAGAATTTTTAAATATATATACCTGCCCAAACTGAACAGCATCTACTTCTCTTCCTCCCAAATATAACTTCTACATTAGACTACACAGTTTTTCTTCTCTGTGATTTTGGTGGCTGCCTTTTACCAGTTTTTAGAGAGGTGGTCTTTTAGAAACAAGAATACCTAGGTTTCAGCCTCACACTGTGTGACTGTGACTTTGGACAAGTTATTTCCCCTCTAGACCTTTCCCCTCACCTGCAAAATGAAAGAATTGACGTAGATGATCTCCAAAATCCCTTCCAGTTCAAATAATCCCCAGTATGCTAATTAAATGACCAAAGGACAGAGAAACGTGGGAAACTGCGGACAAAACCACCGCCTCTGACTAATAAATTTGTAAAACACTGACATCTGCTGGAAATTGGGAAAACTACTCAGCCCATCTAAGAAAGAGCAACCTTTAAAAACCTCTTCTTGCAGATGGCCGACAGGCACATGAAAAAATGTTCAACATCACTAAGTATTAGGGAAATGCAAATCAAAACTACAATGAGATAGCACCTTACACCTGTCAGAATGGCTACAATTAACAAGACAAAAAATAACAAATGTTGGAGAGGATGTGGAGAAAAGGGAACACTCACACACTGCTGGTGGGAATGCAAACTGGTGCAGCCACTATGAAAAACAGTATGGAGATTTCTCAAAAAATTAAAAATAGAAATACCATACAATCCAGCTATTCCACCACTTGGTATTTACCCAAAGAACTTGAAATCAACAATTCAAAGAGACTTATGCACCTCTATGTTCACTGCGGCATTACTCACAATAGCCAAGACGTGGAAGCAGCCCAACTGCTGAATGGATAAAGAAGATGTGGTATATATATGCAATGGAATACTACTCAGCCATTAAAAAAGACAAAATCATGCCATTTGCAACAACATGGATGGACTTTGAGGGTATCATCTTAAGTAAAATAAGCCAGACAGAGAAAGACAAACACTGCATGATTTCACTCACATGTGGAAGATAAGCAAACACATGGAGAAAGAGAACAGATCAGTGGTTACCAGAGGGGAAGGAGGTTGAGGTGGTGGGTGAAAGTGGTAAAGGGGCACATATATATGGTGACAGATAAAAATTAGACTGCTGGTGGTGAGCACGATGCAGTCTATACAGAAATTGATAAACAATAATGTACACCTGAAATTACACAATGTTATAAACCATTATGACCCCAACAAAAAAATTGAAAAAAAAACCTACTCTTGGATACCTCCCTTTGAAAACATGTTATCAAGGATGCATTTAATTTTACAGACTTAAGAAAATTTTGAAAAAGATAACTAAAATTACTTCAGAGACTTCTGGTTCCATTTGGAAAGTTGAGCCTATGTTCCTATGCAACAAAAATAACCAGCTAGAAAATATAATGGAAAAAAATTCCGTTCACAATAACAACAAATATTAATTGATGAGGAATACACTTAACAAGAAATGTGCAGAAACAACATGACTATAAACACAAACTTCTACACAGGAACACAGAAAAAGCCTTGAACAATCAGGGAGGCTGCCATAGTCCCAGAAAAGATTGAATGTTATAAAGAAATCCATTTCCCCCAAACTAATCTAAAAATTTTATACAAATCCAACCAAGATCTCTAGAGGATCTGAGGGGAGAAATTGACAATTTTAAAGTTAATCTCAAAATGAATATTTAAGAATAGTCAGCTAAATTTTTAAAAATAAGAATAATGGGGCACGACTTATTCTACCAGGTATTAAAATGCATTTAACAGCCATTATACAGCTATATTAATCAAAATACCATGGCACTAGTGCCAAATAGGCAAACAGATCAATGGCAAAGGCTAAAACATCCAGAAACAGACCCAAATAAGATTTAGTACATGAAAATGGTGGCATTTCAAACTAGCAGGGAAAGGGTAGATTATTCACTAAATGGTGTTGGGACACCTGGCTATCATTTACAAAAAGTTAGATTCTTTCCCCATCATCAACACATATTCAAAAAGGATTAAGATTTGAATATTAAAAAACATAAAACACGAGGATAAAATGAAAGTTTACAGATTCTCAAGAACAAAGAAGGACTCCCTAAAAATGAAACCAAAGGCAGAAATTATAAAGGAAAATATTGATGGATTTCATTAATAAAATTTTGAAACATCAGTATCACCGCCAAATAAAAACATACACAAAATTAAGAAAATAATAAAATGGAAAAAAATATTTGCAGCATACATGACTCATGGTTAAATTTACTATTATAAAGAAATGTTACCAACCATAAAGAAAACGACTACAAAAAATAATAATAAATTCCTCAAAAGAAATGGGGCACAGAATCGCATGTTATAAAAGACAAATTAGGCTAAAAAACATATAAAAGATTATATATTTTGACTTTTTCCATAATGAGCACACATTAACCATTCTAATTTTTTAAAGGAGGAGGAAATTAAAACAAAATTGAGGAATTACTCTATGGTTAATTCTTCAAAACAAAACCAGAAACAATGATAGGTCAAAACTAAGTTATTTCTATGGTTGAAAATTCATGCAGCGAGGGTCATAAGATGCCCCAAATGAATTTCTTCTGAGATTGTTCCCAACGTTTTCATTCTATCAGTGAGGTTTCCTGCTGCTTTGCACTTTTTTTGAGAAACTTAATAGAAGGGATATATTTCTTCCTGATACAACCTCATGGCAAACTACTATTTGTACTTAAAGACTTGGCTCAGATACAACTGCCCTTCCCAAACACTTTCAGGCAAAGAGAACTCTCCGTCCCAGGTCCCCAGAGCACTCTGGGCACTTCCTATTGTGATCATTATCACCAGGATTGAAATCATTATTTTATGTATAATAGTAATCATCATTATCACGATCATCATCAAGTACTTACTATGCAGTCGGCATTGTACTAAACACTTTATATAAATTTCCTTAGTTAACCTTCGTAACAATACAGTTAAGACAGATATTATCTCCATTTTCAAATAAACGAACAGAGACAGAGAGATTAAAGGGTTTACATATGTCCATTCAGCTACTATGCAACAGAACCAGTAATTAAATCCAGCTCCATCTGAGACCAAAACCCCCATCTTAACCACTTCTCATCCTCCCTCTCCACACAGCTACCTTCCCCCAACAAACTGAGCTCTCTGTAGCCAGAGATCACTGCCCCTTAGACATTTTTTCCTTTCCATGGCATCATATGGGGTCTGGCACATAACAGGTGGTCATGAGTATGCATGCATTCACTATTTCATTCATATGTTCATTCATCAAGGGAAAGGTCAAAATACTCTGATATGATGGTGGTGAGCATGTACAGTGGCATAGCCTTTTTTGGAAAGCAATATGAAAATACCTATAAAAATTTAAAATCCATAGCCATTCCACTGCTAGGAATTGATCCTATGGATTTATTTGTATAAGTATGTAAAAATATATCAGGATGTTCTTTATATCATTGTTTGCAATACTTAAAAAATGGAAGCAACCTAAATGTCCGTCAACAGAGGATTGGTTAAATAAACTAGAGCACATCAATGCTACACAAAGATTTAAACACTATGGTAGATCTACATGTGCTACTATGAAAAGAATTCTAAGGTTTATTAACAAGTGAAAAAGCAAGACGTAGAGTAGAATGTAGAGTATGATCTTATCTGTATAACTGTTTTAAAAGCATGAACACACAGAGATCTAGAAGGATACTCAAGCGTGTTAACAGTGGTCACATTTGGGGACCAGGAAGAAGAGAGGTAGGGTTAGTCTTCTACTTTTCATTGTATGACCTTCTAAACCACAGAAATTATTTACCATAGGCAAGTAATTACTTTTATGAATGAATACATGAATTGTTGCTCTACTATTTGGGGATTTTTCTTTTTTTGTTTGGTTTTTAAACACCACACAACACAAACTGAGATGAAGTACAGTTAACTTGGATTAGCCAAGATAGCTAGCTCTGTATCAATCACCTTATATTCCAGTTTTTTCATTCAAAGACTATCTCCTTTTCTTAAGGATTTGGCAGCTTGTACATAGATAGGCCTCCTTCCCACCACCAAAAACAAACAAATAATATAAGTAAAATCATCCCTTCCTTCAATATTGTTCATTTTATTTGTTAAACCTACAAAGGTTATGTGAGAGAGGCAAGTCTTACCTAGAGCAGCTGGTTAAATCTGCTTTTATTTATGGTTTATCACTAACTATACATGTAGTTGAAAATACAAAGTCAATAATTACTCTTGGAAGGAGAGATTGGAAAAGCGGACGGGTGAGTGGCAGGACAAGTTTTATATTTCTAATTTCCTACTCTCATCAATCATACCAGCCCTAATGAAAGACTATGTTGTCCAAAGATACCATTCTTTATTCCAGTGTCTTTTCACCATTTTATCCTGCCCTTTCTACAGCAAAAGCAGATGCACAAAAAAACTACCTTTACCTGTAGTCTCTTAACTCTAGTCTACTATTAATATCCATTTTCATATACCTAAAGATTCTGCTGTTTTCTCCTTTTAGATAACCTTTTCCAAATTTATATTTATAGTCTCTCTCCAGTTTTACAAATTATACTAATCTAAGAAATAATTTCAAAAACATATGACCTAGAAAAATCTCATCTGGAAAGCGAAATTAACCTTAGTCTGGCCTATATTTGTCATAAACCTCATCTTCTGGATACCAGGCTCCTGTTTGTAATCTTAGGGTTCACCCCACAACCATACTCTGATGACTCCTGAATCAATATCTCCTATTTCCTGACCTTCGGTATTGTTCTCTGTTCCCTTGGCAGCTACATATGTCTTTGTGCTCAAGTTCTATCAAATAGGATTTACAACATAGAAGGTTTTCTTTTTTTTCCTCATCACCCCCACTTTCCCCCTGCTGCCAGGAATGCAGAGCTGATAGCTGAAGCTCGGGATGCCATGCTGGACAATATGGCAGATGCATCAAAACTTGTTCCTGATGACTGTGGCCTCCATGACAGCCACTGACCACTGGTACTACTCCCAGACTTCTTTCCCAAGTAACCCACCGTCTCTTTGGGATTTTCTGCCATATGCAGGCAAAACTAACTCTAACTGACAGGCTGAGCATGCCCTCCTCTTATCCACAGCCACAGCACGTAATGGCACCATGGAAGGGCACTGTGCCATCCTACAAACAGCATGCATTTGGGTAAAGCAGACCTGGCAGAAACTCCTGGCTCTGCCTCTTAACGGCAGTGTGCTCATAAATAACGCTCTGAGATTCACTTTCCTTATCTGTGAAAGTGGGATGGTACTGCTGTCAGGATGAATAATGAGATTACATATATAAAAGCATTCAGCATAATGCTTAGCATTTAGTAGCCACTCAAAGGGCAGCTGTTAACTGTTTACCAGCATCTCTGCCTCTGGATGTAAAGTTCCTTGGGAAACTGTTGCCTCACCTTCTGGACCCACTAGGTTTAATCTCCAGAAACTGAGCTCTCATAGTCCTTTGCATACTTTATAGTGTCTCTTCTAAGAGTCTAAAAAACTTGACTCATAACTATAAGCAGGTCCCAGGCTATGCCAACTTACTTGGCACAGTGTCTGGCACACAGTAGGGCTCAGAAAATATTTGCTGCATAAATGAATGAACAAATAAAGCATTTTAGAAAGGAAAAGAAAAGGGCAGAGTGTGCATAATCGATCACTAGGCTCAGTTCCTGATTTTCACATGCCTAATTCTGATTTATTTGGGGCCTTAGGCGTACGGAATAGAGGGTGTTGTTAGGGCTGGCATTTATGGTTTCCTAGAGCAAAAAAACAAACACAAAACAGTTAATTGTTTAGTCCAGGCAGATTTCCAAATATTGTAACATGCTTTTGGTTTGTTTCAGGGAAGGGGTTCACAATGAAAGAAAATACTACAGCAACCTTTTGCAGATAAATCCAAAATGTTATCAATACTATAACTCCTACTTTTCACAAAGAAAATCTTGATTTGTAAAAGATACATAATTTTCACTACAAAGAAAGAAAGTAGAACTATACCTGAACTTATAAAACTGTCATTATTAAGAAATAAGTCAGAAAATTCAAGATAAGGACCTTAGCACACATATTTGATTTTCTACTTTCCCAGTGAAATGAACAAAGGAAAATAAACTTAGGAAAAAAAATCTATTAGCATTAAAAACCAGGGAAGGGTGCCACATTTATGTCTGAAACTCTAAGGTATCTCTATGAGATATAATTTAGGAAATAGGGAAGATGATAATAAATCACATGTTAAAGAAAAGGCTGACTTGGGAACAGCTAGAAGAAACCTCAGCAGAACCTCGGTCAAAACTGAGCCAGTGGAGCAGGTATGTTAAGTAAAGATGGGTCTCTGGGCAGCAAGCAGCCAGGAAGCAAATCTTGACCTTTCTGTGGCCTTGGATATCAAGCGCAAAGTCACAGTGAGGAAGATGGCCTAGGCCCTCATCCCGGCTTCCCCTTAGTGCAGTGTGCTAAGCACCACGTAGGTACAGCCACAGCTCCTAAAAATGGCTCCATAACATGAGCTTCTGCCCCTGCAAACGTGGGCTGCTACAACTATGCAGAAAACAAACTTTTTTTTTATTGCGGTATAATTGACATAACATTATATTAGTTTAAGGTGTACGACGTAATGATTCAATATTTGTATATATTGCAAAATGATCACCACAGTAAGTCCAGTTAATATCCATCACCATACATAGAAACAAAATTTTTTTTCTTGTGATGACAACTTTCAAGATCCACTCTCCCAGCTACTGTCAAATATGGAATACGGTATTATTAACTACCTTTAACTATCACCATTCTGGACATTACATTCCCATGACATTATTTTATTACTGGAAATTAAAACAAACTGCATACAGCGGCAAAGTTCACTCCAGCAGTTGCCTACAACAATCACTAGCTCCCTGTTCCCCTTAGTTCACATCTCAAGCAAAATAAACTAACAAATTTAAACTCTTCTTTCTCTATCTGGGCCTGAATAACAGAGCCCATCAGAAGTACCAACATGGGACAAACCTAAAATTCTTTCACATAGGTAGAGAGAAATATCACTGCAGTGTGAAGTTTCAGAAGTTTGAAAAAAAAGAAGGAACAGGAGTACCTTTTTAACTGTGTGACAGCTACAAGGGCCTTTGAGAGGCTAATGGCTAAGAACAAATCCAGCTGAAGGAATATAGGCAGCCCTCATGAATAAAAGGGTCTGTGTTTTTGTCCTGGGAGGCCCTACTCATAGATCCAGAAGACTACTGCTTTGAGTTCAGTGGTTAAGTGCGCACATTCTGCTTGGGTGGCCCGGGGTTCACCGGTTCGGATCCCGGGTGTGGACATGGCACCACTTGTCAAGCCATGCTGTGGTAGGCACCCCACATATAAAGTAGAGGAAGATGGGCATGGATGTTGGCTCAGGACCAGTCTTCCTCAGCAAAAGGAGGAGGATGGGCAGCAGATGTTAGCTCAGGGCTAATCTTCCTCAAAAAAAAAAAAAAAACACAAGACAGTAGGGCGGTAATAATCAAGAAAAACAAAAATGGAAATTACTTTAAATGAGAAGAAAAAGAAATAAGGAGGTATTAGTTAAAGGGTACAAAGTTTCAGTTATATAAGATGAGTTAACTCCTAGAGATCTACTGCACAGCATAGTGCCTATAGTTAATAAGACTATATTTTGCCAGAGAACAGATCTTACGTTTTATTCTTAAAATAATAATAACAACATATAAAGAGGGCAGGAGGAAACTTTTAGAGGTGATGGATAGGTTTATGGCATAGACTGTGGTGACAGTTTCACAGGTGTATACTTATCTCCAAACACATCAAATTGTATACATTGAATATGTACAGCGCTTTGTCAGTAATACCTCAATAAAGTGGTTTAAAAAAACAGACATTACTTAAACATTGAAAAAATATTAGATGGGGGTTATATGGAGCATAAGGGAAAGAGAAAGGTAAAGGGGAGAAAGAAAAAGAAGACAGATAAACAGAAGGGAGAGAAAGGTCATTGAGGAGAAGACAAGAAGGAGCTGGGCCTCATCTCTTGCATTTTTCATGTCCTCCTGACCCTTAGTCAAAGTATTTAATGTTTAAATGTCTCCTAGCCCCATCCAGGCCTGCCCTTCCCTCCTTCACCATCACCCTTCAACATCACACTGATGGACCCCATCCTCCCTCAGTCCACCCACTTTATTCCCAGCCCTCAGAATTCCCAACCACTTAGCATAGCTGACCTCAACTAAATGTTAGGAAGAAAGTCAACTGAACAAACTCACAAGCTTTTGGATGAACTATAAAGCTAGGTATCAGCAGCCTAGACTACTTCCCAATTATAAAATTTTAGGAATATAATACAACAGTAACTTTTCTGGAAGAGTTGAACATCAACTAAAACACCACACCAAGTTAGCACTTTATGATAACAAATAATTTGCTTAAAAAAAATAACTCCAAGAAGTCACAAGCAATAAAAATGTTAAATCCCTCTAGTGTGCAATTTCCACTTTACTCTCTCATTCATTACTTCTTTCGTAATTCATCATTCACTTACAGGTTTGCTGAATCATAAAATTAATGAATTCATACAGATATTATCAGACAAGAAAAATACTAACACCACACTTTAAGCCAATTACAAGAAAAATAAAAACCAAAAATAGCACTTTTAAGTTCAAGGAAACTTTATATAATGTTTGAAGTGCCAGTTTGAAATGCTTGGTTATTAAACAAAGAAAAGATAATGCTTATTTTAAGTGCTATTAAAATTAAAAATTACAACTAGTTTATTTCATTTTAATAGAATACGTATCACCTAAATACCAAACAGAAACCCTGCAGTTCAATAAAAGTAAGTCCCTGAACTAACATGGCTTTTTTATGCTTTGTTTATAGAGGTAATTACTACGTACTACACACTACATACATACATACTACATACTACCATGAAGACATTCTCTTTTCTCTGATCTAAATCTGCAACATCACTAGATAAGGCTGCAGATTCTCTGGTATTGAGGGCTCAGGGATCACGGGTATTTAACTGGGAAATGTCATGTGAGGAAGGATGTCTTTTCACCACGGGGAATGTGCACTGCTGAAGGACTCTGCAGGCTCAGACAACCTCTCAGTGAGATCAGAGCTGGCTGAGCACTGGGCTAGCCCTCAACCAGAATTCTGACAGCCAGCCCACAAAAGTTGCCCAGTAGGATGCAGTCAACACTGAAGTGCATTCGGTAAGACCTCGTGGAAACAAAGAATGAAAAGAGCAAAAGAGGCTGGACAGGGCTTCAGGACCTTCCACCTTTCAGTACTCACCCTCCTTTCTATATCCCTATCTCGATCCCCTTGTAATGCCTGCTGGTGCCAGGACTCCAACTATCAATATATGATGCCACTGTTGAGAATTTGGGTCTTAGAGCCAAAGTGACCTGGGGTTCAATCTCATTTCTGGTACTCACGAATTGTATGATTGAGGGCAAGGTGCTTAATCTGAGTCTTTTTTTCTTATCTATAAAATAGAGGGGTAGGAAATTATCAGGACCCATGCCTCTGCAAGGTATAAAAAGAATTAAATGAGGCAACGCATAAAAATTGCTCAGTATAGTTCCTGGCATGCAGTAAGCACTCAATAAATTTGTACTATTGCTATTATTATATTGTACATCTCTTCCACATAATCACACCTGTCACTGCATCAAACGATGTCACCACCCTTTCTAGACTCCCTCCCCAAGGTGCCAAATACCCCTGCAAAATCAAAAAGTTCCTCTCTTGAACATTAGTTTTGGCTATGGTGGTATGAAGAAGGCAGTGAATCTTCTATGAAAAAAATATAGATATAGAGATACAACAAAACTGTCCAAAAACAATCATTTCAGGGATCTAGAAATCAACCAAAGGCTTTAGGCAGGAACAGCAAAAGATTCTGGCTCTCTTGCAAGCTGAAGTTCCCAGTCTCTCAGCTTAGTCCTCAAGGACGACAGTTTAACCAGCATGGGGCCGGCCAGGAAGACCAGTAGCTTTGTTTCCAGAAGAAGCAGACTTGATTTGTGGTAGTGGCTTTGTAAGCTGGACATGGCAAATTCAGTAAGGAAAACCATAGTCTTGTTTGCCAAGGTTGCAATCCCAGTTGGTACAACAGCAGAACAGTCAGAAATTTAATGCAGATAGACTAAAATGAGAGATCCATAGAAGAACTGAGATAAGCCCTTCTGGCACACCTGCCTAACTGGAAACTATACATATGTACAGGGGAGACCTGACAGAGTCTGGCAGAAAGTAAAAGCCAAGGCCAACCTGAGAAGTGCTGAAACTTGAATGTGCTCTGCAACCTACAAACATATGGATCAGCAGAGGGTGGAAATTTATGGGCTCCAGGTGTTTGAAAACAACCACTGTCCAAATCATTGGCTCAGAATCACAGAATAGAAAACTCTGAAAATCCTACCTTATCAGTATTAAAGAAAATTCTGCACAAAGAACTAAAGAAACTATGTTCCAAGAATGAAGAAATATATGGTGACAATGACTCAACAAATAGAGACTATCAGGGAGAAAGAGAAACTTTTAAAAAGTATCAAACTCTAGAGTTGAAAAATACAGCTACTGAAGTGAAAAATTCACTAGATACACTCAACAACAGGTTTGAGATGACAGAAGGAAAACAGCAGTATATTTAAAGATAGATCTATAGAAATTATCCAACGTGAAGGAAGAGAAAAAAAGATTGAAGGAAAAATTAACAGTCTCAGAGACTTGAGGGGCAACATCAAGCATACCAATATACATGGAATGGGAATTCTAGAAGAAGAAAGAGAAAGTGGCAGAAAAAAAACAATTGAAGGAATAATGGCTGAGAATTTCTCATATGTGATGAAAAACATTAATCTACAAAACCAGATATCCTTCTCAATAAATTCCAGGTAGGATAAAAAAAAGAAACCCACATCTATATGTATCACAGTCAAACTGCAGAAAAACAAAGACAAAACAACCCTTCACAGAGAAACAGAAATAAAATAAACAGTAGACTTCTCATCAGAAACAACGGAGGTCAGAGGGCAGGAGAATAACACTGAAAATGCTGAAAGGGAAAAAAGTCAACTAAGAATTTTACATTCAGCAAAACTCTTTCAAAAATAAAGGTAAGATAAAAGACATTCCAAGATAAATAAAAACAGAGAATTTGTTACTAGCCCACCTGTCCAAGAAATACTAAAGAAAGTCTTTCAGGCTGAATGGAAATGACCACCAGATAGTAATTCAAATTTACAAGGAGGAATAAAGAGCAGTAGAAATGGTAAATATGAAGGTAAATACAAAGATTATATAGTTTTTCTTCTTAATTTCTTTTCAAAATATGAGACTTTTAAAGCAATACCCATATCACTGTATTGTTGTATTTATAGTACATACAGATGAAATTTATATGATATTAAAAGCACAAATGGTGGAGGGAGAATGGAGTTATACAGCAGCAAAGTTGCTACATTTTACTGGAATTTGGTATTAAACTGAAGGAAATTATGCTAAATTAAAGATGTAATCCTTCTAGCAACAACTAAAAGAATTTAAAACATACTTAAAAATCAACAGAGGAATTAAATGAGCCAGCCCACGGCCTAGTGGTTAAGTTCAGCGTGCTCCACTTCGACAGCTTGGGTTCAGTTCCCAGGTGCAGACCTACACCACTCATCAGCAGCCATGCCGTGGTGGCGACCCATGTACAAAACAGAGGATGAGTGGTGGCAGATGTTAGCTCAGGGTGAATCTTCCTCAGCAAAAAAAAAATCAACAGAGGAATTAAAATAATGCACTAAAAAAGATTTAACACAAAAAAGTTCCTCTCTCATGTATTCCATGTACTTCCCAAACTTTTCCACCAGTATAATTATAGAAAAGGCCAAAATCCCTAAAGGATCTATCTGTAAGCCCACCCAAGTTGGCCCTCCACAGCCAAAGCTATCTTTTAATATTTTGTGTTTTGCCTTTAAAATTTTATCTTTAAAATTCATAGAATTTTAGGGGCTGGTCCCATGGCCAAGTGGTTAAGTTCGCGCACTCCGCTGCAGGCAGCCCAGTGTTTCGTTGGTTCGAATCCTGGGTGCGGACACAGCACTGCTCATCAAACCACACTGAGGCAGCGTCCCACATGCCACAACTAGAAGGACCCACAACGAAGAATATACAACTTTGTACCAGGGGGCTTTGGGGAGAAAAAGGAAAAAAATAAAATCTTTAAAAAAAAAAATTCATAGAATTTTATTTAACTTCTACAATAGGTTACATTTGTGCTTGTTTTGCTATAAAAAATAATATGGGGTTTTGTTTGTTTGTGTGTTTATTTTTCTGGGTTTGTTTTTACCAAAATGTTTAAGTAAAATTAACACGAAGAAAATGTACCATGTTTGTCCTATTGCTTTAAGTGCCCACTGATATTCCACCAGGCCCCTAGAAGATGCATGCCCTTTTGAGAAGCAGAGGCCTAAACTAGTGGTTTTCAAACTTTTTGGAACCTACAGTAAGAAAAATATCATGACTCATTTTTATATATACACACATTCATGCATGCACATACACACATATATACATACACACAACCTCTAACCGAAATAAAAGGGTTTTTTTCTATTTCTCTGGTTTTTTTCTTTTTTTAATGCTACTAAATTGAATTTAAAAGCCACTAATGAGTCATGGCTTAAAGTCTAAAAACAACTTGTCTAGACAACCTGATAAACTAATTCATCCCAAGACTTCTTATGAGTTATTCTGGCTTCCTGTGTCACTACACTCAAAGCACACAAATTTTTACAGTGGATTTCACTGTTTTAAACCAAAGTAATGAGATGGGCAGTCAGGAAGATATTTTTTGTTTCTGTTCAATTTCCATCTCATAGCTTGCTGCCTACTTCATGCAATGGTAATATTGGCTTGTTTTGTTTGCTTACTTATGGCTAACTAGCCAAAACATATCTGGTGTCTTAGAGAACATAAAAAATAAATGTTGATGGATTATGTGCTATTATATTTGCAGTTATGTTTCTTTGCAGTTACTATCAGTCATCCACTCAACATACAATTACTAGGCTTGTATTTAACGATATTTAAGCTGGAGAAGAAAAAGGTGAGGCCTAAAATTCATTGGGGTACTGTGTTGAGCCCAAACACAACAAGGGAAATGTTTGAAGACTATTTTTCTCTAAGGGGCAGGAGAAGGACTGCCAGGTTAAAGTTACATGAAGGCACATAGAGAATAACCTTCTAACCTTTTATAAAGTGGTCTAAAATGGAATGGGCTTCCCCGTTAAGTGGTAGGCTCCCAAACGCTGCAAGTATTAAAGTAAAAAAAACCAAACCTTTTAAATCACAGGCACGGTATGTAATAAAGCCAATCCAGTAACAGAAGGCATATTGAGGTATCATAACACAGACGGAAACACAAAGGAAAAAGTGTTTAAGTCTGACATGGGAATCTAAGGAAGCTCTGGAGGAGGCAGCACTTTAGTTGAGCCTTAAAGGATGATTAAGATTCCAAAACACAGATAGCGAAGATGGGCATTTCAGTTTGAGGGAACCAGAAGAACAAGGCAAAGTGACCTTCTCAAAAAGAGAAAACACACACATACATCCCTGTTTTCCTCTTCCTCAAATCTTGCTGCAGAATCTGGACTTATTTTCCAGGCAATGAAGACAAAGTTTTCAAGTGGTGGAGTAACACAATCCAGTTGAGTTTTAAGGTCACTTTGGCAGAAATGTGAAACTGAGAAGACAAGTGTTTGGAGAAGGGTGGCCAGTTAGGAGGTCACTGCAACAACCTAAGATAGAGAATTCAACCCTAATATTTGCCACAGTCATTAGAGACAAAAGTGAAATTTCATTTCATTTACTGGCACAACTTCTTTGAAATCCTCTCTGGTCCTCATTTTTCAATGGAGAAAATTCTCTAACTCATTTTTCTAGAAAGAAGAACATGTTATAATTCATCATAAAGAAACATCCCAGTCTTGTGACCATTCAAAATGCTATAATGAAGAATTTTAAAGAAATGTTATCGCTGCTGAAGGCATTCAAAGAAACAGATCTTCTTGGGGCCTGCTCGGTGGCACAGCGCTTAAGTTCACAAGTTCTGCCATGGCAGCCCGGGGTTCGCCAGTTCAAGTCCTGGGTGTGGACCTACGCACTGCTTGTCAAGCCAAGCATTTATTATTAATAAATTAATAAATTATTAAAAATAATTTCTTTCTAGTCATGGTAATTTATTTTAACTTATTTTATTAATGAATTTATTTTGAAAGTTCAAATAAAATTAGTGAAGAGGATTCTTCTGAAACCAGAGAGACACGTGTCAAAGGTTTAGAAACACCAGCTGCAGCAAGAGCATGAGCTGTTGCTGTAAATCATATCAAAATATCAAACCATGTAGGGTCTTATAACTATTTCTTTCTTGGCTTAGTAAAAGTTAAACAATTCTCATGGACAGTCTAACAATCATTTGTGGTGGCAGTAGTGTTAGAGTCTCCATAGAACATTATTAGGTAACACCCACAGACTGGACCCAGCAGTTGTTACAGGTTTCACCTGGCACCTGATTCAGGAGACACAACAGGCATTCAATCTAGGTATTACTATGTGTACTTAGCATTACAGAAAGACACAGAACAGCATCTTCATCTCATCCTGGGCCCAGCAGCTACCCCAGTACAGTTTCTTTTGCCCCCTCACCCACACAGGAAATGACAAGAGCCAAGGTGCATACAGGTCCCCTTGATACCTGCCAGTTCCTACCAGTCTTTTACCCACAGACCCAAGGCCTACACACTGACTTACAGCTCCCAACCCAGGTGTGGTAGAACCTAGCCACAAGGCAGGTACAACATTCCACCTTGATCTTAGCTCTATAGCTTCCCTAAAACCAGCGCTGAAAGAAGATCAACTGCAAGGTTATTCCAGCCCAGGACTGATGTTAATCTTTTACTCACAAATACCAAATAAAAATGTTAAAGTATCTTAGAAAACAACTATTTCTGATATACTTTTTTAAGTGCCCCTATGTACACACGTATAACTATTTTTAAAATCCAACTTTCCTTTAATGGCTAAAAAATATTTATATAAGCATTCTTTGAATTCATATTAGTGCAGGCTTCACCTCAAGAAACTTTTACTGAAAGCCTATGATGTGACGTACAAGATGCGAGTCACCAAGAACATGGATGATTTAGGAAAAGGTCCCTGCTATTAAAGAGTCCAAGTCTCCAATAGGTGTTTTTTCCACACCACCAAGCAATTCTCCAACACTGGATATAATTCAACTCAATTCTTACACTATCTACCTGGAGACAGTGTCAGATCTCACAGGTTAAGGACTCAGTCCTACATGACTGTCCCCGCCCCCAACACACACACTTCAGATGCCAATGGCAAGTCTAGGTTGTCACCTGCTTCTGAGCGACCAGCTCAGAGGTTCTAACGGACCCCTCCTTGAGTTTGATTAACTTGCTAGTGTGGTTCACAGAACTCAGGGAAACATTTTATGTACTAGTTTACCAGTTTATTATAAAAGGATATAACTCAGGAACAGCCAGATGGAAGAGATGCATAGGGCAAGGTATGGGGAAAGGGCACAGAGTTTCCATGCTCTGTCTGGCCACATCACTCTTCCTGAATCCCTATGTGTTCACCAACCCAGAAGTTCTCTGAATCCCATCCTTTTGAATTTTTATGGAGGCTTCATGACAAAGGTATGATTGATTGAATCACTGACCATTGGCAACTGATTCAACCTCTAGCCTTTCTCTCCACCTCAGAGGTCAGAGGAGTGGGACTGAAAGTTCCAACCCTCTAATCACATGGTTGGTTCCCCTGGCAATAGGCCCCATCCTTAGGTGGGGTCCAAAAGTCATCTCATTAACATAAACTCAAGTGCGGTTGAAAGAGGTTTGTTATGAATATTAAGACATCTTTATCATTCTTATCACTTATGAAATTCCAAGGGTTTTAGGAGCTTTGTGCTTGGAATCAGGGACAAAGACCAGATATATATTTCTTACTTAAATCATATCATAAAGTCTATCAGCAAAGAAAAGAAGTATACCTCCAAGGAGAATTAATAAGACAGGAGTATACAGTATGTCAAATGCCAGGTGAATGAGAATTAGGGAAGAAAGGAACTAATATATTAGGGGCAGCCAAGGAAGGCTTGGAGAAGACAACTGCAGCTTATTATTAATAGTAACTGTCATTTATTGATAACTAACTACACGAGGGACTGAACTAGGCATTTCACATACATCATCTTACTTCATCCTCTCAACAATACAATGATGAGTACTGTTATTATCCCCAATTTTCAAATGAAAAACTTTGTACTTTGAGATGATAAGTAAGTTGCCCAAATCGTATAGCCTAGCTTCGAACTTAGATCAGTCTGACTCAAAAGGCAATGATCTTAAACACGAGACTAAAAGATACTGCCTTGAAAGAACACAGAAGACATTCTAGCCTGGAAAAACAGTATCAGCAAATTTCACAGTAATACACATAGCATGTTCTCAGACAACAACTCAACAGCAGCCAAAGCAGCAAGCTTGACTGAGCACCTACTATGTGCCAAGCACTTCACAGACATCATCTCATGTAAGCTTCACAACAGGCCTGTGAGGTAGTTTCATGATATCCATTTGTAGGTGACAAGACTGAAATTCAGAGGAAATAAGCGACCTTTCCAAAGTCACACAGTTAGAAAGGAGCAAAATTACAACTCAAATCCAGGTTTATCAGATTCCCAAATCTATGTTTTCGATTACTGTGAAATACTGACTTCCAGCAGACCATTTTGGCTAAAGCAGAGGAATGGCAGCAGGAGAAGCAGGAGTCAAGGTAGAAAGATAGATAAGGTCCAGACAGTGACCTGAATGTTGAAATTTTATCCAATGTCCCTTTTCTTGGCAACAATTAGCTGGCAGGAACCATGGCCTGCTCAGGCATACAGATCGATCCAGTACAGAGGGCAAGGCTTGAACAGGATAGATGAGCTTTGTACAAAAAGGAATTTTAGGAAAATTAATATGGCCAGGAAACCAACTTGAAGTTTATTCCAATGGAACAGACACAAAGAATCAAAATTATAGACAAAGGATTCCCCCAAACTGGAATTAGAGAGACAGGGGATAAAAACATTACAAACAAAAATCTGGTGATATTTGATGACTGGATGAGTGGAAGAGACAAGGATAATTCTCTGTTGGCAAACTGGCTACTAACAGAAATGTGAAAAAACACAAAGAGAATGATAAGAATGAATTTAGACATGCTGAAATTTAGGGACAGTGAGACAGCTAAGTCGCAACAAAAAGCTGAACAGGACAGCAAAAGGAGAGAGCCCTGTGACATGCTAAGCACAAACGTGCCTGCGTGAGGACAACAGGCTAACTAACGCCTCAACGGTGGGGACCAGGCCCACCCTGTTCTCTACTACATCCCCATCACTCCGCACACAGACGAGGTGCTCAATGAACATTTTCTGAATACGGTATTATGATTCAACCCAAATTTCTTCAGCCTATTCTCAAGGATATCATGATTCTGTTAAATGCCTTGATGAAATTCATACCCTCTCTCTTTACTGTTTTCTTGCAGATGCCATGCAACTCTATTAAAGAAAGAAATGAGGTCAATTTAATGGTAATTACTTTCAATGAACTAATCCTAACCCTCCCAAAAGTATTGATCATGAACAATCTGGAAGGAAGTTGCACATGTCATGTTCAAAGACTCTGTCCTTGACCCTGCCCCATTCGATTACTTAAAAATGTTTTGGTTGAGGACTAGAAAGTCTTCATTATGATCATTTATTTAAGTTATGTGTCAGGTACCCATACATAGGTATGAATTCCTAAAGAGCCTTCAGAAAGATCAGAAATAAAAATTCAGCACTAACGAAGTTATGACTGCAAAGAGCTTGATATATTCCATAGAATTCCACAAATAATTGACAGCATAGGTGAGTGTGATTTTTGACTGTTCAGTATCCATTTCCCTTTTCTGAAAATAGTATCTCTTCTTCCTGTGGTGAATCACTCCCACCCTGCTCTTAGCTCAGAGGTTTGAGTAAGGCTGAGAGGTGGGCATAGGACCCAGCCTAGTCAGTCAGCACATCCCTTCTCCTGGTAAAAGTAAATGGCTCAGGGATGGGCAGGTAAGATCAAGGCTTACGTCACTCAGCGAAGTCCACATCCCCGGCCATACATTGATTTTTGGATAGCCACTTGACCCAATTTGGGTCAACGAGAGTTAAGAGCAGGATTTTACTGGGATTGTTAGAAAACAGACCTGCTCTTTTCTGCTAGGATTGCTAGCAGTAAGGATGCTGTGGAACCAAGAGCTGCCATGGACCACCATGTGGCACCAAAAAATGAAGCCAACACACATGAAAGCAGAGTCAAAGGAAGAGATAGAGTGGATCCCAATGACTGATCCAACCACATCTAAAGCTAGCCCTCTGTGGATTTTTCAGACTCTGGGCCAATAAAAATCCCATTTTTGCTTAAGCAAGGTTGAATAAGATTATGTACTTTCAATGGAAAGATTCCTGGCTAATCTAATTGCCCAAGCAGCCCTCACTTTAAGGATAAATTCAGTAAAGAGGCAGCCCCTCTACTTCATTTACCTGTCTGTTATTTTGCTGTATACATAATTCAAAAATACCCCATATGAAATTTTTTGCTCAGGAACTTATGATTGCAACTGAGGACAGCAAAGCTCACTCTTCTCAAGCCAAGATAACTTGAGCAAATAAAAAAAAATAGACTACATAAGCTACACTGGGGACGGGGCCGGCCCGGCGGCGCAGCAGTTAAGTTCGCACGTTCTGCTTCTCGGTGGCCCGGGGTTCGCCGGTTCGGATCCTGGCTGCAGACATGGCACCGCTTGGCACGCCATGCTGTGGTAGGCATCCCACGTATAAAGTAGAGGAAGATGGGCACGATGTTAGTTCAGGGCCAGGCTTCCTCAGCAAAAAAGAGGAGGACTGGCAGTAGTCAGCTCAGGGCTAATCTTCCTCAAAAAAAAAAAAAAAAAAGAAAAGCTATACTGGGGACAATCTGAGCACTAGTCAGCTTGTCCCAAACATTATGAAGCTAGATTTATACTTTAGCACTGAAGTTGCCACATTCTAAGCTGCTGATGCACGTAGAAATCCACAATGCAGAATGTGATGCTGGGAAATAACAAACAGCAGAGACTGCCTACTCAAACATTTCTATAAACAACAGTGAAGAAGAGCGTCAGCTCCCACATTGCAGTTGCAAAAAACTACAGGTATATCGCCTATCCTTTTGCAACCCAGACAGCAAGTATCTGCAAAGAAAAACATGTCGGGGAAAAAAAGCGTTCTGTCCCACAAATATATACGGATAAATGCTACGGAGGGAAAAAAAAAAAATGAACAACCAGCTTTTTCAGTGGACTTTTTTCCATTCAGGTCCAAGCCCTGAACCTCTATATTCTTAATATTCTGCATCTTTTCACTTGACACTTATGTTTGACGTATACTGCAGGTTGGGATACTTATTCTATTTACATCTGTTTTCTGTCTCCCCTGCTAGAGTGCTTAAAGTCCAGGACCTTATCTTTCCAGAGCTAACACAGTGTCTGACACAAAGTAGATGCTCAGAAAATGTTTGTTGGAAATAATCAAAATGTTAAACTCTCAGCTAGCAATGTATTGACCATATAATGAATAATTCTACCTTCCTTGCTTCAAATCAATAATAGTTACCACTGACTGAATAGCTCCTATGCCAAATGATGTGCTAAAAACCATACATAAATGATTTAGCTCATTTACTTGGACTGAGTTTATCCTCACCAGGAAGTGCAACTAAATCAAAAGGAAACATCATGCTTCTTCCTTACTCTTCCCACTGCTGTACTTAAACAGAAATAGCACAAATGCATGAAGGTTTAGGGTGACACATTTTAGCTAACCTAAGGAATATACTCTAGAAGGGGCAGAGCTGTTCTACAAAGGCAATGGCTGCCTCTGGCGGCACTGGTTACTGGAAGACACCAAGCAGAATTTCAATTAGCAGAGATGTTACAGAGACGATGCAAGCATTGGAGGAGCTGTTACTATAGTAAAACAAAACTGGGAAAGTATCCTGGACTCCACCTTTAGTTTTGTGAGTCTGGAGAAATAGCTGCATTAAGTATGAGCAACATCAGAGCCTACAATTCCTGTCTTTCCTTATCTATAAATCTGAGCTACGCTCCAGGGTTTGCTATACTCTCTTATATCTCATTGTCTTAAAATGCTTGCCATCTTTCTTCTGGAAGATATGAAAGAGTTTTGTAACGTTGGCATTCATCTGGTCTACTGATGTGGGACACAGAGGACACTGATCATACCTTTGGTGCCTAACATCTAGCAAAGTGCAGGATTGGATAATACAGCGCAAGCTGCAGTAGCAAAGTAGATAATCCCCATACTACTGTGAGCCCTTGACTCTGTCCCCTCCCA
This sequence comes from Equus quagga, assembly GCF_021613505.1. NCBI lineage: Eukaryota > Metazoa > Chordata > Mammalia > Perissodactyla > Equidae > Equus > Equus quagga. The sequence goes on from NC_060268.1 coordinate 71,414,601, forward strand.
CCCTCTTACATTGATTTTGTAGTTTATATTGCTATTTTGGAAGGGGACAGAAATTGGGAGAAGACTGCATAAAGCTGGCTGGGGTTTGTTGAACCATTTAAGTCTTAATCAAAAATATATACCTCTAAGACAGGTTTGAGGCACTAGATTTCAAAATAGTACCCTTAGCTTGATTTGCTTTCAGCTCTTTGACTGCTTGATAATGATCAAATCTCCCAAGTGGCTGTTGGCTAGGGAATAGCACATTCAAATGTTCAGCAATAGAGAAAGCAAAGTGGGGTTGGGAAACAGAGATATTTAGAGTGGCTGGAACTTAGACTACGAATTGGAGGAGTAGAAAGATGTACAAAAGGATTGATAGGCAGGGCCAAATCAGGAAGAGCCTCGTTAAGGAGTGTTTACTTCAACCTAAGGGCAGCAAGAAGTCACTGAAAGACTTTAAACAGGGGAGAGAAGTGGCCAGATTTGTGTTGTTGAAATCTTGCTTCAATTACTATGTAAATAACAGATTGAGTGGGAGGAGAGGATACAAGAAATGAAGAGGAAGTACAGTTAAGAGGCTGTTACAATAACCCAGGCAAGAGAAGATGGTGTCTTAGACTACAGTAGTAGCAGTGGGGTTGGAGAGAAATGGACAGATTCAATAAACATTTAGTAAGTAAAATCATCAGGACTTGGCAACAGACCACACGTGGGACATGAGAGAAAGAGAGGAGCCAATGCTGATCCTGAGATTTCTGGCATGGTCAATTGGGCGGCTGATGGTACTACGCACTGGGAGAGACACATGGTAGTAACAGTTGAGGAGAATATGATTCAGTTTGGAACATGTTGTGTTTGAGATGCCCATGTGACATCCAAGTAGACACGTCCAGATGGTAACTGACAGGTCCGCAATGAAGATACAAATGTTTATTAGCATTAATAACAATGTGCTCATTAACATACAGATCATAATTGAAAGCATGGGAAATGATAATATTATTCAGTGAAAATGTTTAATTCAACTCACAAGGTCAGGGCAAGAGTCTGTGAAAAGGCCACAATACCTTAATACCTCACAATTACAGCTGACTCTTCGCAGCTTACAGAGGGCATCTCATCCTAAGCCAGGTAATGCGGGTACCCCAGTATACGTGAAAGACAAATTCATCCTTAAAGGAAAAGCAACCCCCAACGACCCAAACATAACAAGTGGATCAGGGGTCTAACAACCTCTCACAATCTGACAGCATCCTAAAATGTCAATTGTAATACCGTAACACTCACCTGTTGACAAGGCTTCCTCCCGAACCTCCTCCTCACCAGGCTGATGAATATTCCAGGATGTTTTGGGAAGTGAAGAAATTTCCTCAGGTGATGCTAATTTCACCATATCCATGTGATTGCTATTGAACTGGTACCGTGGGATAAAGCAGGTTTTGCCTTGTTGGAAAATGTCCCTGATGATCTCTTCTGTCTCAATTTCATCTTGCATGCTCAGAAAGATGGAAATCCTTTTGGATTTTTGATACTGACTGTGGGCAATCACCTAATGGGAAATGATGGCAATTATATTTTCCAAGATTACACTTTCAAAAAGAGTGACTCCCCTTAACAGTTTTAACACTTTCTCCCTTCTCTCCGGGCCTTCTACAACTTTTCAACTACCCAAAAACAAAAAAAAGCACAGCGGTATAGTGGGTGAGACAGTGCTGCATCCTGAAGGCTGACTTTTAGTTCTGGGTCCAACACTGACTTCTCCGATCCCTTTACATCCCTCTGGCATGCCTACTCTAGTAAGTGTGAAAACTCATTAAAAAGTCACTGTGGGGCCCTGCTGTCTGTTTCAAGAATTCCAGGTTTGACCTCCATCTACCCATCCTAGCAGTCATTAGTAGTCTTACACACTTCCCCTAGAGTCTTTGCTTTATTTTAACTCTGAACCTTGGCTCCCACAAGCTTCTTCACTCCTTGGATTGTCAGGCTTCTCTCGTCCTAAATTCTACCCATTTAAGCCCAACTCAAGCCCTAAATTCTCCTAACTTCTGCAGAACCCTTACAACATTTAGAGTTAACATATAACTTAACACTTAATTAGGTATTGTCAGGATTTGATTACTAATTGCTTCATGTGCCCTATATGTAGTACTCTTACCAGTCTGTAAGCTCCCGGGAGGCAGAGAACATGTCATATAATTCTCTTAGCTCTACCCACCTCCATCCCATTTCTTAAAACTCTTCTGTTCAAATGAATGTTAAAATGTTCACAAAGATGGGAGACAGGGGGATTATGGAGAGGCCAAGACCCTCTAAAAGCAAATGCCAAGTTGTGAGAAGGTGGACCTGGGTGAAAGAATCCCTTCATATTCAGTTTAATCATTCATCAGGCAGGACAAGGAGGCTGAGCTTTGCTTACCATAGAAAAGTGAACAATCTCGGAACTTCTCAGACTCAGAAGTTAGCTCTTAACTCGCTTTTTTTCCCCTTCCCTTTCTGTTCTTCCACGTTCTCTAAGCTAAGAAGATACTGCATGAAAATGATGTAACGTATACAGAATTCGAAATATGATGTACATCCGAAAAAAATAAAAATTAAAAAAAAAAAGAAAAATGTACCTGACTAGCATAATACAAAAATGAAGGAAACAAACGATGAAATCATGCTAAACAAGTGCTGGTTTAGAAAAAAAAAAAAAGAAGATACTGCAAAAGTGGCTTATAAATATGACTGGCAGAAAGATACAGGTACAGAAAGTCAAGTTGTTCCTAATAAAAAGGGACACAGAAATTAAGTAGATAGAGCACAGTGCTAAGGAAAGGAAGTTAACTCCATCTTTCTGAGAAGTTACTAAGCTGTTATGAGGCCTGAAATAGGCAAAGCAAAAGGAAATGCAAAACCCAGACCTTGGCCAGCTCTGAGGCTTTTTGGCACCCAAGCACTTTCTGAGAAAGTTAAGTGTCTATCTTGTTCTCTTTAAAGCAGAATACAGAAAATCAAGAGCTGAATAAGCAGTAATAAACATGAGTTAAAATTCAGAGTGAGACTATGCATACACATTTATCCTTCTTCCTTCCTCAAATCTCATATGACCGTAAAAAAGCACAAAAAGAGAGAACCATTATAGTACTGAGAACAAGAGAATAGAGACTTGACTACTTCTATAAGACAGAGAGTGCATGGGACATATATACAGACAAAACAGCAGCAGATCACAACACTCACAGAACATGGATGTAGGTCAAGCAGAATCCATTTCTCTCATGAAACCCCAAAGTGACTGCAAGAGGCAAAGGAAACCCCCATTTGCTATTATACCTTCATTCATAAATATGTACAGACAAATGTTCATCAAACATTTTAGAAAGCCAAAACACAAAATAGAAGGATTAAAAAAAGGGGGTGGGGGATGATCCAGCAAGAAACTGAGATAATTCACACAACAGGGAATTTTTTTAAATTCGTATTAGTTTTCTCAGACAAATTCAAGAAGATAATTGCATCTATAAAACAACAACAAGCTGCTATGGAAAGAAAGCAATCACAGAATTGAGAAATAATACTTGGAAATTAAGATTACCAAAATTAAAACAATTTAGGAAAAAGCCTTAAAGTAGGGGAAAAAAACAAAGAAATGAGGAAAAGGAGAAAAAACAGTAAGAGACATAGAAGATCAATCTAGGATTTTCACTATTTGATTAACAGGAATTGCAGAAAGGCACAAAGGAAAAGAAGTAATCAAAGATATAACAGATTGAACAGAGATCATGGGGGCGAGTAGAATAAGGAAAAACAATTTTAAGAGGCCAGCCCAGTGGCATAGTGCTTAAGTTCGTATGCTCCATTTTGGCAGCCTGGTGTTCACAGGTTCAGATCCCAGGCATGGACCTATACACCACTTGTTGGGTCATGCTGTGGTGGTGTCCCACGTACAAAACAGACGAAGATTGGCACAGATGTTAGCTCAGAGGCAATCTTCCTCACCAAAAAAAAAAATTTAAACCTGAAATTTAAACTATCAATCAAATATGAGGGTAAAGACATTTTCTAAGGTATAAAGTATTAAAAAGTTTACCCCCATAGATATTTTCTCAAAAAAAAAAATTACTTGAAGATATACTCTAATAAGATGAAGCAAAAAAAGAAAGAAAGAAATCCAAGAAAGAAGACACTGGATTCAAGAAACAGTCCTAACTTAGAAGTAGAGTAAGAGGAACCCCAGGGCAATAGCTATGCAATGGGCTAGAAGGAAATCAGACCAGAGAAAGCAGGGGCTGGTGTGCTTTCAAAAAAAAAAGTGGACTACTTTAACAGACAAAATGAAAAAAAAATCTATTGATAAGATAAAGGCATATTCTTGCTCTGCCAAAAAGGAAACATAAAGGCAACAAGAAACTCCTCGAAAAACAAAGAGCTAAATTAGAAATTTATACTCCAAATAGGAACAAACTGAAATATGGCTTGATTTTGAGTAATTGAAGAGCATAAGAAAAAAGAAAATATTTGGTATTGACACTTGAAACATTCCCCTGCTAGCCACACACATCTAGTAACTTAGAATTATATATCCTTTTCTTACATATCCTATCACACAACTTAGTTCTACAGTGAGTACTATCTATATGACTAAAATATTGTAAATACTATTTACTTCAATTTCAAGTTTGGAAATCAGCCACACAAAATGCTCAGTGGATTCATTATGGTTATAGAACAGAGTACAAATATTATAAAATTTGACAATGTAAGTATAATGATACTGGTGTCAGAAACTGGCAGACAGAATGGAAGACAAAGTGAGGTCAGGAACATTAATTTCCTCATCTTATTCAGTTAATGAGTCAAGATATGGCATAAAGTTGAATTTCTTTACCATACATTACTCTTCTGATAAATTTCTAAATTCTAATAAAGGCACTGTGTCAATAAGAATTAATATGCCTTTTTTAATTATTGGAAGAAACGGATCATTTAATGTCTTTACTGAACATGCTCCATTACAAAACACTATTCTAGTCACAGTACATCAACGTTTAGGGCCATGATCCATTGGTTGGTCATGAAAGCAACAGTGGGTTACAATCAGCATTTTTTAATGAAATAGAAAATGTTAAAGTTTACTGTATGTAGTAAGAGTTGTGAAACACTAGGCTGTGAAACATATTTCTTATATGTGTATATTTGTTTGCATGGGGTAAAATTTATTTACTACCGAGAGTCATGGTTCTGCTTTTTAATTTTTCTCTCTCCTCCTTTGATGCCAGCTCTCAGTTGTCACTCTGTTGCTGTCAGTGGTCCTACCTCTACATAGCTACTGTTCCTACCTGTAGTTTATAAATTCTAATCATCTACAGACAAAGAAGCCAAAATGAACTTATCTGTATCTTCCCCAGGCCGCTTCAAAATCTGTTCCAACTCCTACATTCCTGGTGCCTAGTAACAGTAAATACCTTTAATCCCAGCTCTAAGTTTGGCAATCACAGCTGACTCTCCTCCTTTTCCAGTACTCTCTAACCTCTATTCAACTATTTGATAAGTCTCCCTGATTCTCATTGCACAGACTCCCATTTACCTGCTTTTTTTCCTCCTTCACTACCCATGCCCTCATTTGCATCTTTCTTACCTCTCACGTGAGTTATCACAACAGTCCCTTACTGGTCTCCACATATTTTTTCTCTTTCTTCCCTCCTCAATCCATTTTCCAAAATGCTGCCAATATACTCTTCCTAAAGGATACATCAAAAATATTTAAAGCACTGAATACATCCCTTTACACATCTCTTTAACCCTCACACCACAGCTACAAGGATATTATTCCTTTTATGGATAAGGAACCAGAGGCTCAAAAAGATTAGAAGAGTTGCCCAAGGCCATATACAGCTAAAATGCAGTGGAGTCAGATTAAAATCAGATCTGTGCAGTTCCAAAGCCCATATTCTACCATGTCCTTCCTTCTCTTGCCAAAATATTCCTCCACATGTTCGCCTGTTCCATCTTCCCTTCCCCTGACAAAATTCATCTTGTACTACAAAATTCATCTCAAACATCTTCCTATACAAAGACTTCTGATTCCCCCTCCCCTAAGCTATGCTTCTACAGCTTTGGTGCTTAACTTTATCATATATGACAGTATTGAAATTCTTTATTCATATATCTGTTTCCTCTTCTAGACTCTCTGCTCCTTTAGAGCAACGATTATACCTTTTTCATCCCTACAACCCAATACACAGCAAAGTATGGACCACGGTAGGTGTTGAATATATGTGAATTAATTAGCTAAGTTTTAAGCACAGAGAGTAAGGATAAGATCCTTTACTGCACTGCATCCACTAAAGCACCCAGTAATGCCTTCCTCATAACAGCTAAAATAATTCCGTTTGAATGAATAAACTAACATCTGCATAGATCCCCTCATGCACACTTACATATATGAAGAGCTGGGTGAAATGTGTGTATTTGCTTTACTGCTTTAACCCATAGGAACCTTTAATTTGAGACACTAATGCAAGACAGAATAGTGAAGGGTAATTAAATTCTTATGGCGTATCTAATTTCAAAGGACATCAAGGAAAAGAGTTCTCACGCTAATTTCCAAACAAAATACTAGTATCCCCACCAGAGACAGACTGTTGGAGAAGACAAATCATTAATTTGACTTAGAATTACCAATATTTACTTATTCATAAGACATCAATATTTCTTCCTCTGGTAACCAACAAAGATCCCAGACATCTTTAGAACAAGCCTTCACGACAGGATATGATTGCCATTTTACTAACAAGAAAACTGGCGTTACATACACAGACTGAAAATATGTAGCAAGTCAGTCAGCGAAAGCGACAAAACCAAGGTTTTTATAACCAGCAGACAGGGAACCTCACTCATTCCCCTAACTCCTCTCTTCTTCCTACCGTCTTGGGCAGCCTGAGTACGATAATCAGTTGTTTCTTTCACTAATTTAAAAAGGATTTAATGTTCACCCTACTGCATGACAGGAAAACGCTGGGCCCTGAGGCTTCAGAGACAGAGGCCCAGGCCTCCACATGCTTGGTGAAGCGCAGTCAACATTTGTCTTCTGTCTTTGGGCATCTCTACCCCCTTTTTTGTGTTCCCTCGTCTGAAGTAACTGCATCTTTCTCTGGTCATTTGACTGATATGACTGAACTCAGACTCGTAGTTCATTATCTTTAAGACTCACTGAAGGCACCTTAGCGCTCAGGCGTCCACCCCTCTCCCCCACCAGATCTTTCTGTTCTCACGCTGCTCTTACCTCAGCACCTTCATTATTCCCATTAAGGATAATGGTGCCATCCTTTCAACCAAACTCCCCTCCCACCGAGAAGTCTGTCACCTACTCCCATCCTCTCCCTCGTTAGCTGCACTATTCTCATACCCGCGCTCTTCCCCAAACACCCTGCCCCACAGCACTGCTCCACCCACGAACGAACGTGCGCGCGCCCACGAGACGTGCGCGCCCTGGAGGCCTGCGCCTGCGCAGATACGCAAGCTCGGTGCGGTCTGGCGCTTCAGTTAGTCGGTCCGCTGTGGTGGCGCTCCCCGTGGTCTCACCTTCTGGGTCAAGAGGCGAGACTGGCGTAGCCGTTCCTCGGCGCTCATCGCCCGCAGACGCTGCTTCAGCTCGGCCCGCAGGCGCCGCTTAGCACCACTCACAGCTGCCGCCGCCATCTCCCGAGTCCGATCCCGCCCTCACGCCCTCGGGTTTAGTCCCCGCCCCTGTCCGCACGCTGCGGGATCCGCCGGCCTCGGGGAGGGTCTGGGCTCGGTGAGGTGCGCCCCTGCTTCCGGATCGCGGGCGCAGGTCGCCTACAGACCTTGGGACCCGACCTTTGTGCCACTTTCGCAGTCTACTCCTGCCCCTCCCCCAGCGAGTTGCGAATGGCAGCTTGTGCACCGTGTGCCCAGCTCCTAGCTAGCTCTCCAACAATGGACGACTCAGCCCGCTTAACCACGCTGGGCCAGTAGTAAAAGGCAACCAGCAATGCTCTTGATTCCTTCCGTGCCTTGTGTGGCGTAGTACTGGGGCTATAAGGGCCTGAAAGGAAAGCAGAAGAAAGAAATGTATATGATATGCAGTCCTACTGGTTAGAGGCCAAATGACTTTTTTTCTTTCTTTCTTTTTTTTTTTTTTTTTGCAAAACGCCTTGCTCTCTTTTTCTTTCCCAGTAGGTCGGAGAAGGCGGTTTATAGGTGATCGTTAGGACAGATCATTGATGCGGAGTGACTTTCTCTTACTAGATCAGGATGTCCGTTCTGTTCACATCTGGAGAATTTAGGACTCAAGAAATAAGTTGCCCTGTTCGTTACAGGCTCGAGATCCAACAATATTTTCACTACAGAATAATGAACTTGCTCCTACTGTAAAAGTTCTGTTCCTCATCAGAAACAGATGATGAGGAAATGGAGACGCCATGTTTTCTTTCTCTTGCGAGGCGTTTGACCTGGATTAGGAGGAGAGAAGGTGGTAACTCAAGGGAATAACTAGGCTTGGAGAAAGGCTCTTGTACGTCAGATTGACCCCTCACACGCTGACACTTAGTGATCCAATGGACAGGTGAGAGCGTTAATTAGTCAATGGATAAAGAGATCAAACTTTAAAATAATTGGAAGTTTAGAGAAAATTTAGCAAGTTTATGTGAAAATTCAGTAAAGTTTATGTTAATAAATCAACTTTACTAAGGTTCGTATGGAAAAATAAGCATTTAAGAATAGCTGGGAAAACACTGCAAGTGAAAGACCACAGGGAGGAACTAGCCCTTCCAGACGTTGAAACATGATAAAGCCTGTGTAATAAAATAGTGTGGTACTACTGCTGCCTTAATACACAATGAAATTACGGAATAGAGTAGAAAGTGCCGAAATAGACTTGAAGCCACATGGAAGTTTAGTGGATGATAAAGGTGGCATCTCAAATCTATGGGGCAAGCAGGGACATTTTAATAAATGGTGCTGGGACAAATGGATAGCCATTTCTTAAAAGATAAAATCAGGGGGCCAGCAGTGGCTGAGTTGTTAAGTTCTCCCCTTCTGCTTGAGGGGTCCAGGGTTTCGCTGGTTCTGATCCTGGGCACGGACGTGGTACCGCTCATCAGGCCACGCTGGGGCAGTGTCCCACAAGCCACAACTAGAAGGACCCACAACTAAAATATACAACTATGTACTGGGGGGATTTGGGGAGAAAAAGAAGGAAAAAAGAAAAGATTGGCAATAGTTGTTAGCTCAGGTGCCAATCTTAAAAAAAACAAATGTTGAGCAAAGGAAGAAAAGAGGTTAAAAAAAAAATCTTTTTAAAGTAAAATTATGTCAAAACCTCATACCATACGTAAGAAAAACCTCCAAGTGGATTAAAGATCTAGTATAAAAACTGAGACTATACAAGTAGTAGAATAAAAGAGGACAATTCCTCTTTAACCTTGTTATAGAGAAAGAAAGGCTTTCTCAGTATGACTCAAAATCCAAAGGCAATAAAAGAAAAAGATTAATAAATTTGACTACATAAAAGTTTTTTAAACTTTGCATATCATTAAAAAATACACAAAATTAAAAGACAGCTGGCAAACTGAGAGAAGATCCTTGCAACATATACCACAAAGGGCTAATCTCTTTTAATAAAGAACTCTTTAAAAGTTGAGGTACAGAGCAATTAGGCAAGAAAAATAAAAAACGGGCATCCAGACTGGAAAGAAAGAAGTAAAACTCTCTCTGTTCGCAGATGACATCATCTTATATATGGGAAAGCCTAAGGAATCTGTAAAAAGCTGTTAGAACTAATGAATGAGTTCAGTAAAGTTGCAGGATACAAGATCAGTATACAAATACAGTTCTTCCTGCCTGACTGCCTTTCAACTGGGACATATTTCTGGCTCTTCATAGTTCTACAGCAGCTTCTGGCCTTTGGACTCAAACTCGGACAATGGCTGTGCAGATTTTGCACTTGCTAGCCTCCCTAATCATGTGAGTCAATTCTTTGTAATAAATCGCTTTATAGATAGATATCTCCTGTTAGTTCTGTTGTGTTATTTATATATATATGCATAAAAAACAGGAGATAATATGAGTTATATATGTTATGAATGTATATTATTAGGTATGTATGATAAGATATAAGGTGCATATAATAAGATTAGGAATATATGTATCCTATTGGTTCAGTTTCTCTAGAGAACCCTGACTATTACAGATTTCTATATACTAACAATGAATAATCTGAAATTTAAAAAAACAATTCCATTTACAATAGCGTCAAGAAAATAAAATGGAGCCGGCCCCATGGCCAAGTGGTTAAATTTGTGTGCTGCGCTTCGCTGACCCAGGGTTTTGCCAGTTCAGATCCTGGGCACGGACATGGCACTGCTCATCAGGCCACGCTGAGGCGGCATCCCACATGCCACAACTAGAAGGACCCACAACTAAAATATACAACTATATACTGGGGGGGATTTGAGGAGAAAAAACCAGAAAAAAAAAAAGGCAACAGTTGTTAGCTCAGGTGCCAATCTTTAAAAACACTAAATAAATAAAATGAAATAAAATAGGAATAAATGTAACAAAAGAAGTGTTAAACTTCTGAAAACTGCATGACATTGTTCAAAGACCTGTATGGATGAAAGAACATCCCATGTTTATGGATTGGAAGACAATATTGTTAAGATAGCTGTCCTCCCCAAATTGATCTATGGTCAGTACAATGCCTATCAAATATGGCTTTTTCACAGAAATAGATAAGCTGATCCTAAAATTCGTAAGGATCTGTAAGGAACCCAGAATAACCAAAACAGAAGAAGAACAAAGTCAGAAAACACTCATTTTCCAACTTCAAAAGTTACTACAAAGCTACAAATCAAGACAATGTGGTACTGGCTTAAGGACAGATAGATAGGCAAATAGCATAGAATTGAGAGTCCAGAAATAAACCTTTACATTTATGGTCAATTGATTTTTTTGACAAGAATGCCAAGATAATTCTATAGGGAAAGAATAATCTTTTCCAGCAAATGGTCCTGACCACGTGACAAGAAGAAAGTTAAACCCCTTTGCTGTTAGTGCTGTTGAGTTGATTCTGACTCCTAGATACTGTGTACAAGTGAGGAACCCTGCCCTATCTTTTTGCTCCATGCTCTCACGTGCTATATGAGACGATGCTCTGCTGCTATTCATAGAGTTTTCATGGCCAATTTTTTCATAAGTGGGTGGCAGGTCCTTCTTCCTAGTCTGTCTAGACTGGAAGCTCTGCTGAAACCTGTCCATTGTGGGTGACCCTGCTGGTATTTGAAATACCAGTGGCATGGCTTTCAGCATTACAGAAACATGCAGCTGCCACAGTATGACAACTGACAGATGGGTAGTGTGATTTCCTGACCAGGAAATGAACCCAGGCCACAGTGGTGAGAGCACCAATTTTTAACACTAGACCACCCAGGACTGCCTTTTTGGGTCCTTCCCTAACACCATATTCAAAATTTAACTCAAAATAGATCCAAGGCCTAAATATAAGAGGTAAAATAAAACTCTTGGAGGAAAACAGGCATAAATCTTCATCACCTTGGGTTAGGCAATGGTTTCTTAGTTATAACACCCAAAACACAAGCACCAAAAGAAAAGATAAGTAAATTGGATTTCATCAAAATTTAAAACATCTGTGCATCATAGGACACCATCAAGAAAATGAAAAGACAACCTATAGAATGGGAGGAAATATTCACAAGCATCTATCTGATAAGGGACTTGTATCCAGAATATATAAAGAACTCTTACAACTCAACAATAAAAAAACAGATAATCTAATTTTAAAATGAGCAAAAGACCTGAACAGACATTTCTCCACATAAGAAATACAAATGACCGGTAAGCACATGAAAAGATTTCAACACCATTAGGCATTAAGGAAATGCAAATCAAAACCACAAAGAGAGAACACTTTACACCCACTAGGGTAGCCATGATGAAAGGAAAAAAACAGGAGATAAGTGTTGACGCAGATGTGATGAAATTGAAATATTCCCAAATCATGGGAATATAAAATGGTACAACATGGATGGACCTTGAAAATTGTATGCTAAGTGAAAGAAGCCAGACACAAAAGGCCACATATTGTATGATCCCACTTACATGAAATGTCCTGAACAGACAAATCCATAGAGTCAGAAAGTAGATTAGTGGTTGCTGGGGCTAGGGGCAAAGGGGAGTGGAGTAGAGGGTTTATTTTTGGTATGATGAAAGCGTTCTAAAATTAGATTGAGGTGATAGTTGCCCAACACCGTGGATATACTAAAAACCACTGAATTATACATTTTAAAAGGGTGAATTTAATGTGAATTATATACCCATAAAATAAAAGAAATAACAGGATAAAAGAAAATATTCACGTATCTGCTCATTTCTGGGGAAAAAAATGCAATAAGCATAAACCAGAAACTAAGTTTGGGTACTATAGGGAATGGTTGAGAACAAGGTGGAAAGAATGGGGCAGTGGGAATGGAGGAAGAGACATTTCTTTGATTATACTTTTTTTGTATAGCTCTGACTCTTAGAACCGTGGTAATGTTTTACATACCTACCTACATACATGCATACGTACAACCAGGGTGCGATGGGAAACCATAATAGAATACGAGCAGGGACAAACAAACTGAACTGTATTGTAAATGATTAACGTAACCACAATGAAGTGGATGGAGAAGAAATGCACTAAAGTAACTTCGGAAAACAGTATTTTGACTGTATACCATAAGACTAAAGACAAAAATGACTATACAAATATTGCACTCTAGTTAGGACATTTGTTTTTCATAGGGGTATAAATTAGCAACTGTGAAACTACTTTATTCTAGAATTGAACAAATAAGTAAATATATGTGGATAATGAGAGTCAAGTTTCTCCCTGTTGGAAGAACAAATTGCAAATAAGGAAAGAGGGAAGGGTGGACTGAATCCTGTGGTGTTGGACTGAAATTAAAAGTGTCAGTATGACCTCATGGTTTTAAATATATACAAATGGATCAATACAGAAATAGAGATATGTGTTTTAAATACATAGACACATGTTTCCTAACTCTGTTCTTGAGAAGACCTGGAAGCAATGACACTCCAGTAGCAAAGAAATCTAGCATCCAGATCTTGGTTTTTAAATATCTTTCTCCAATAAAAAAACCAAGGCTTCTTGGAAAAAATGATTGATTCTAGAGTTAATGCAGGAAAAAGAAGGGCCTGGACCATCTTGTGGTGCCACGAAGAAAATGATCAAAAACAAAGGGAACATGTCAAGAGGGAGCCGGGAACCAAATTGGAGTCCCCACTGGCCAAAGCTGGGACAATTTGAGCAAGAAAATAAAAATAGTATATTATAACCCATGGAATAAAATAAATATCCATTAGTCCATACCAATATGTGTATGTGTCTATATATATATATGTATACATATACATATATATGTGTGTATACATATATATATATATATGAAGGCATATACCTCCTTATGTAATTCCAATTAATAAATGTGGAAGGAATAATGGAAATAGAAAATCACCATTAGGCAAACATTGTATTAAAAATTATTGCAGGTAAGAACTATTGATGGCTGCTAAAATTAGTGAGCCAAAGAATAAGAAACAGAAACATGACATTTTGGTGGTCTCAAAGTATTTCTCCACAAGAGAGTTAATGGTGAAGAAACCTAGCAGACACTACCTTAACCAAGTAATCAATATTAACATTACCAATAATAAAACACATGTAACCCCTAATACAATGATTGAAAAGGATACAACTTCATTCTGTGGTATTCCTGCTAGAAATGTATGACCACAATCTAATCATGAAAAAAACATCAAACCCAAATTGCATTCTACAAAATGCCTGACCAGTACTCTTCAAAAGTCTCAAGGTCATGAAAGACAAAGAAAGACCAAGAAATCGTTACAAGTTAGAGGAGACTAAGGAAACTTGACAATTAAATACCATTTAGTTGTCCTAGATTGGATTCTGGACCAGAAAAAAAGACATTAGTGGGAAAACTGGTAAAATTCAAATAAAGCTTGTAGATGACTTAATGGTAATGTATCAATATTAATTTCTTTGTTTGGATACTTATACTATGATGTTAATGTTAATGGAAGCTAGATGAAGGGTATATGGGAACTTTGTACTATTTTTGCAACTTTTCTGTAAGATAAAGTTAGTTCAAAATAAAAGATAAAAAAAGAACCTGTTAACTAAATAAATAAATAAGTGTGCACAGTGTGGAATGAGAGAGATCATCCTGTGAAAAAATTAGAAATTTTAGTTAACCCAAGTGCAAGTCAACATACATCTACTAACCGTCTATTACAGCAGACTCCTAACTGGTGTCCAAGCCATTAACCTCTCCTACTACCTGGTCACACACTGCCAAGCCTAGCTTCCTTAGAAAGAAAACATTCTGATCATATCACTATCTCCTTTAAAAATGGCCCCTGTAAAAACTTCTCGTCATGGGACACAAGATCCCTCTCAGCCAGGATCCAGACTACCTTTGCAGCTCTATCGCTTGCCACTCATTACCACGGTATTTTGTGCTCCCATAGACTCCTGTGTACAGCTGACTTCAGAGCTATCATAGTGTTCTGATCTGGAGAAAGTTTTATTCACCAGAACTCCTCCTAGGAAACTACCATGTATATCACTTTTTTTTTTTTTTGAAGGGAGATTAGCCCTGAGCTAACATCTGCTGCCAATTTTCCTCTTTTTGCTGAGGAAGACTGGCCCTGAGCTAACAGCTGTGCCCATCTTCCTCTGTTGTATATGTGGGATGACACCACAGCATGGCTTAATAAGCAGTGTGTGGTCCACACCAGGATCCAAACCGCTGAAGTGGAGCGTGTGAACTTAAGCCCTATGCCACTGGGCTAGTCCCTCACTTTTTTTTAAGGAGAAATACTTTCATAAGCTCTACTTGGAGTAGAGAGTAAAAGCCAAAGTAATAAAAAGATGGTCCCTAAACTGCTGTGCAGATGATGATCAGGGGACTTTATGTGGCTTCTTTGGAGAAGAGGGGGACGGTAGCGACTCAAATAGAAAGAAAGAATTGTGGAGTTCACAAAGTTAGTTTCCCCTGCATTTGAGGGAAGAGAGAGAGAGCAAAAAGTCCCTGGAAGCAACAGAGCCAGGAAGAGGAACTTTGAAGAACAAAAATGTCTGAAAGCATTTTTTCAGTTGTACGTTATTTGATGGTTGATGTAAACCTCTCACCTCTCTCCCTGACAAAATATTCAGTGGTCCTTATTGCACAGTTGTGTGAGTAGATTTTTGGGCTTCACATAGGACTGATTAGTATGGAGTGGAGAAAAAAACTAGGGCTGAGAGGAGAACTGACATCTTGACTAGAATAATACCATTAATAATAGCTACCATTTATTGAGGTTACTCTATGCCAAGCACTATGCTAAATTCTTTACATGCTCTTCTATAGTCTTCAAAACAAACTATGAAGTAGGCATTATTACAGTATTTTTACAGAAGAGGGAACAGGTTTGGAGATCATATGTGTCTTGCCCAAGCTTATTTGGCTACTATGTGGAAGAAATTAGATTCTAAGCCGGGATCTCCAAGACCGAAGCTAAACTGCCTCCCCTCTTCCGTCCCAGCTCTGCTCTTGTTTCACCAGAGGACTGTCAGGCTGGGACCATGTTTCAGTTCCCTGTATCCTCATTGCTTAGCACAGGCCCCAGTATGGAGTGGGTGCTGGGTGGATATTTAAGTCAGTCAGTGAAGGCTGTGTTTTGAGCCAACTAGGTAGGAAAGCAGTTGGTTGAGGCTAATAAAATACCAAGCTGCTAATGGAGTCCAGGTGAAGAGGAGAAACCCATTGTACTCTTCACTGATCAAACCATAGCTAGAGTACTATACCACCTTTTAAGGGTGATATGACAAACTAGGGAATATTCAGAAAAGGGTGACCCCTCAGCTAGGTTATAGGTAGCCACTGTAGAAATTTAAAAGAAAAGCCATAAAGTCACCAGGGAAAACTCAATGACCCACTGCCATGAGGCCTCACTGGTTGCATTTACCTTTGGTTCAACAAATTATGTGGAAATTGAGCAAGTGTATTGGGATGGGGCAAGTTGGGAGAGGGAGTAGCAAAGATGAATAGACAGAGTTTTTATCATCAAAGGTAAAACAAGCACTGAATTCACTTGTATCCATGGTCTCATCCTTACATTTATAGACCTAAAACTTAATTTTCATCAGCACACCAAAATGGGATCCATTTACCAATACTTACTGCTTGGAGTATGGTCCATGAACTGACAGCATCAGCATCACCTGGGAACTTGTTAGACATGCAGAATCTCAGGCCCTCCTCAGACCTACTGAATCTGCCTTTTTGTTTTAACGTGATCCCAAGTGATCTGTATCCATATTAAAGTTTGCAAAGCACTACTGTAACTTGATGTATAAACCAAGTGCCAATTTGCAGGGAGAAATAGAACTATCATACAAACTATAACATAATCAGGCTGCACAGACCATTTTCTCCATTTAGACAGATCAGGAGGTTGTGTGATACCCCCTCACTTCCTCCCAACCACCACCACCATCCCAAGGAAGTGATTTTTCAGCTGAAATCCTAAGGCTGAGTAAGCATTAACTTGATGAGAGTGTGAGCGTAAACAGGCAGCTGGGGAAGGTTATATAGTATTGGGAAGAAACAATTGTGTATACAAATATCCTAAACGGAAAAATAGCATGAAAGATGGCCAGGGAGGTTAATCAGCAAGGAATCAGAAGGAAGGAGGTATGAGATGAGCCTAAAGAACTAGGGTCCAGATGACATGGGGATGTTTTGGTTTGTCTGTTTGCTTTTTAATAAACTTTTTATTTTAGAATAATTTTAAATTTCTGTAAAAGTTGCAAAGGTAATACAGAGAGTTCCCATATACCCCTCATCCAGTTCCTCCTAATGTTAACATCATATATTACCATGGTACATTTGTCAAAATTAAGAAACCAACGTTGGGACATTACTGCTAACTAAACTCCAGGCTTTATTGGGATTTCACTAATTTTTCCACCTATGTCCTTTTTCTGTTCCAGGATCCAATCCAGGATATCATATCATGTTTAGTTGTCATCTTCATAGACTCCTCTTGATGATGATTTCTTAGACGTTCCTTGTTTTTGATGACCTTGACAGTTTATAGGAGTACTAGTCAGGTATTTTGTAGAATGTCCCTAAATTTGTGTTTGATATTTTCCTGGGGTTATGAGCTTTGGGGAAGTATACCACAGAAATTAAAAGCCCTTTTCATCACATGATATCAAGGGCTACATGCTGTCAACTGATGATGTTAACCTTGATCACCTTGCCAAAATAGTATTTGCCAGGTTTCTCCACTGCAGAGTTACTTTGTTTCCCCTTTCTACACTCTCTTCTTTGGAAGCAAGTCACTAAGTCCAGCTCACACTCAAGTCGGGAGGGAGAGTGACACAGAGTTTGTAGAAGAATTTGAGTTCCTAAGAGAAATGAAAAGCCGTTGAATGATTTTAAGCAACAGGTGACATGAGGTTTACATTTTAAGATTAATATGCTGGCTGTACTGAATGTACCAGAGAGGGCCAGAAATCGATTAGGGTATACATCCACTCTAGCAGTGGTCTGGGTAGGAAGGAATGGTAGCTTGGACTAGTGTAGGAGTTAAGGAGCTAGAAGGAGAGACATGGGTGGATTAAGAGATATTTAAGAAGCAAAATTGCCAAGATTTGGTTAATTTTTCGTTGAATAAAGGGAATGGAGGAGAGGAAGTTTCAGGGATGACTCCCAGAAACAAAGTTTATGGTTTGAGCAGCTGGTTGGATATCAACAAGGTGGAAGGCAAAAGGACATAGTAAATAGTCAAGTAGGGCAGTCTGAGGACTCGCTAGTGGAAGCAACCCCAGAGCTATGGGGGGATTACACTATTGGTCAGATACCTCTGCTAAGCTTTGGAGGCACTGTTTTCCTGGGTCTCCATGACTACTCTGGATGTCTCTGTATTCTGGGTGGAACCCTTTAGCAATAAAAGAGCCTTGTCTAGTTAGGTGAAGCTTTGATTCTCTTGGGAAAAGAGTCTTCCTCATTTACTCCAAATCTTTGAGAATAACAGTAATAATTCAACAGCCATACACTGCATCTCCATCAAGGATTGTACTTTTCAAAGCACTAGCACTTGTACGTATGTGTTCATGCGAAGCTAGGTGTGATGTTCATTAGAGTTCTGAATCCCCAAGACCTCTGTGGGCTTAGGAGTGGTGCCTAATGGTAGAGTCATGGACATTCATGTTTCCCCAAGTCTTTGATCTTCAAGAGCCATGTATTATCCAAGGCAGAAATCAAGATCCTGAAAAGGGGACTTGGAGGAACATATGAGGCCTTGACCACTAGGCACAGAGTGTGCTTGGCACAGCAGGGAGGCTTCTTGAGCAAGGGAGAGATGAGGTCAAATTGTTCACAGGGAGGTAGATTGTAAAAGGCCAAGTAGGCCTTTGTAGGAACTTTGTAAGGACTTTGGCTTTTACTGGAAATGAGATGGAAACCACCGGAGAATTTTGAGTGGAGAAGTGTCATAAGTTATCTTACATTTTAAAGGATCCCTCTCACCGCATGTTGGGAATAATCTGTAGAGGGGCTAGGGCAGAAGCAAGAAGCCCAGTTAGGATGTTACTGCAAAATCCAGGCAAGAGATTTTAGGTGACTTGGATCAGAATAGTAGTAGTGAAGATGATAATAAGTAGTTGAATGCAGATATATTTTGATCATGATAGAAATAAATAGTATTTCCTGATAGGTTGCCTTTGGGGTATGAGAAAAAAAGAGGAGTTAAAAAAGAGTCTAAAGGATTTGCCTGAGTGGGTGGAAAGATGGAAGTGCCATTAACTAAGATGGTGAAGGATGCAGGGTTACACATTTGAAGGGTGATGACAATCAGATATTCAAATTTAGACATAGTGAGTTGAGATGTTTGTTAAACATCCAAGTAGAAAGACATCAAATCAGCAGTTGAATATATGAGTCTGGAGGTCCCAGGGGAGGTCTGGGCGGCAGATAGGAATTTCAGAGTCGTAAGCTTGTGGTTGATCCTTAAAATCATGATACTGAATAAGATATCTGAAGTGTGAGTGTATACAAGGAAGAGAAGAAAGCTAAGGACTAGCCGAGGGCACTCCAATATTTGGAGTTAGGCAGTTAGCTTGGGGAGTGAGGGAGATTCGTCAAAGGAGACAGAAAGAGTGGCCAGTGAGATAGGAGGAGAACCAAGAGAGACTGGTGCCTTAGGAGTCAAATAAAAATACATATAAAGAGAGTCATCCACTGTGTCAAATGTCATTATGTTGAGAAATTTGAGGACTGAGAATTCATGCTTGAACTTAGTAGTAGGGATAAAAGTCTGGTAGTAAGGATTCAAGAGACAATGAGAGGAGAGAAATTGGAGACAGCAAGCATAGATAGTCTTTTGAGGAGTTTTCCTGTGAAGGAGAGCAGAAAAATAGGGTAGTTGCTGAGAGGTTGTATGTTTGGTTTTGTTTTATTTCTTTTTATCTTAGGAGGAATTACAGCAAGTCCATGTGCTAATGGGACTGATCCAGTAGAAAGGGAAAATTCTGTCATGCAGAAGAGTGAGGCTGAAGAGATGTTCCCGCAGAGGCAATAAGGAATGAGGTCTAATACACAAGTATGGGAGTTGGCCTTCAAACAACTGATTCACAAAAATAATAGGGAAGAAAAATATACAAGTAAAGATGTTGAGTAGGTAGGTAGATATATATGGTGGGGAGGATATAGGGAAGTTCTCAGTGAAATAGAAAGGAAAGTCAATGGGAATTAAATTGTGTCAAAATGATTGTGTTGCAAGTGTCGATAATAAACACTTCCTATATATCCATTCTTCTGTTGCTCAAATAGTCATCAACCTTCAACTTTAGAACAGATTTGGAGAACATTAGTCATGGCTTTGATTGTCATGTGAGCCAGTTAGATTTGCTCTGTTAAGGCAATAAATCACAGCTAGAGGCTCAGTCAGCTGTCTTCAAAATCCCACCTTTGGTCATAAGGTAGATGAATCAGAGAAAACCCACCAACACTGTGGAAAAATGATTTAGCCATGCCTATCCTGATGCTGTGTCCCTAATAGCATCTTCCAAGAGAAATGGCCACACAGAGCTACCAATTATAAAGAAAATATTTGTTTTAGTTTCATGTTCCAGGGAATTATACAAAGCAGTATTTCCTCTCAGTAACTCTGTGCCCTCTGCAAAAAGTTTCCAGATCCAAAATAGTGACGACCAGTTTAAGTTGGGGCCATACTACAGGGAGGACACACATAAGAGGGTGGAGGGTAAAGATGAGGGAGGGTGAGGACACCCACCTGGCTGCTGAAGACCCACACCATCAGTGGGAAAACCAGTTTCACCCAGCTGGCTTTCACACACAGTTTCAACTTGTGAAAGGGATGGGAAAGGAAGTAGAAGGTCTGGGCAGCACCATGCGATCAGGAGGAAGTGCTGCGGAAAGAGAAGGCCCAGGGCAGTGAGTATCAGCATGAGTCCTTTGTGACCCACCCACCCAACCCTATGACCTTGGGCAAGTTTCTTCCTGCCTTTAAGCCTGTTCTTCAGTAGTAAAATGGGGATAATATCTACCTCAGAGGACTGCCACGAAGATTAAAGGAGGTTATGGGTCTAAAGTTCCTAGCATGTGGAAAACAACTAGCAAACAGCTATTCCTCTCTACCATGCTATTATTAGGAACATGATGCTCAACTTCACCCCAGCCTTAGGTGCTACGTATTCCAAAACCAATTACTGTTCATTCATTTATTCTTTAAATAAATATTTATTTATCTTTCACCTGGCTCTGAGATAAAATGGTTAGCACAAACAGGCAGGGTTCTTGCCCTTATAGAACTTATCATTATCTGTTGGGGAAACAGATATATTGATTTAAAAATCACACAGACATAAAACTGTAATTGAGATAGTGGTGTTTTGAGAGACTATAATAGGAGAATTTAACCTAGTCAGGGAAGACATCCCTAAAGGAGTGACCTTTGAACTGAAATCTGAAGGGCAAGTAAGCACTAACCAAGTGAGGAGGTAAATAAGTGTGCTATGCAGAGAGAACAACATGTGTAAAAGTCTTTGGCAGAAGGTACTGAAAATAGGCTAACAAGGCTGCAGAAAAAACAGACCACCACAGAAGACACAAGTGAAATGAAGTGTGACAAATGAAGCGAGGGCCAAACATGCAGACAGCCTGGTAGAGTGTCAACAAGGCTTTAATATACAATGACGAAGTCCTTTTAGAATTAAATAAGAGTGCTTCATGATTTTATCTGGGCAGTAATAGCATCCACTTTAAATTAGTATTTGGGGTGAAGTCTATTCCTCTCCTTTTGTACTTTTCCTTATTGTTTACATTGTTTATAATGTGTTTATCATTTTTTCACAAAAAAAAGAGCTTTTTTCTAAACTAACTTCATTGAGATATTATTTTATGACAAAATACACCTGTTTTAAGTGTACATCTCTATGAATTTTGACAAATTTATACCACCACCAAGATGGGGAACATTTTCATCACGCTAAAAATCCTTTCCCAGTCAATCCCCCTACCTCAGTCCCAGAAAACTATTCATCTGCTTTCTGTCACGCTACATTAGATTTGTTTTTTCTAGAGTTTCATGTAAATAATATACTATGTACTCTTTTGTGACTAGCTTCTTTCACTCAACGTAGTGTTTTTGAGGTTTATCCATTCCATTGCATGTATCAGTACTGCATTCCTTTTTATTCCTGAGTAATATTCCATTATATGGATCTGTTACAATTTGTTTATCCACTCAATTGTTGACGAACATTTGGGTTGTTTCCAGTTTTTTTGGCCATTATGAATAAAGCTGCTATGGATAGTATGGACATATGGTTTGTTTGGTTTTTTTTGAGGAAGATTAGCCCTGAGCTAACATCTGCCACCAATCCTCCTCTTTTTGCTGGGGAAGACTGGTCCTGAGCTAACATCCGTGCCCATCTTCCTCTACTTTATATGTGGGATGCCTACCACAGCATGGCGTGCCAAACGGTGCCATGTCCACACCCAGGATCCAAACCGGTGAACACCAGGCCGCTGAAGCAGAACATGCGCGCTTAACCATTGTGCCACTGGGCTGGCCCCTGGATATATGTTTTTATCTGTTTTGAGTAAACACCTAGGAGTGGAATTGCTGGATCCTATGGTAAGTGTATATTTAACTTTGTAAGAAAACGCCAAGTTGTTTTCCAAAGTAGTTGTACAATTTTACATTATCACCAGTAGTGTATGCTGGGGATTACAGAAAGCAAAGGGCCCAGAGGAGGTGGGAAGCGGACCTTACCCCCTTGGCAGTCTAGACTAGCAACACAGAAAATGACCTTTGGGTAATGGGCACACCCTTAGAAAATCTGCCATGGGGCAGAAACAATACCACCTTCCTGCTCATCATCCCCTTAATTGAATACCTGTCCCCTGTACTGAGCTTTACCCTTTAACAGGACTTCCAGGCAGGACACAAATTACATATAGAGACAAATACATGCAATTTATTCATTAAAATGGGGACACAATTTCGGTAACTCTGGAATGTCATTACATCATCAAACTGTTTGTTTAGAAGTAAGTGTTGGCAGTACTTCTTGTAAGAGTCAAGAAAATTAGGCAGGTTTCACAATATAGAGTGTCTTTTTGGTCAATAGTATTGCTTCAGGAAAAGTATTTCACACATCTTTCCAGTAACTTCCAGAAAAGTCAGCCAGCCAGATTTGGGTTCAAACTTCTTTACAAAGCCATTTTCCTATGAGAGAATAACATTTTAAAAATCAATGGAGACTAAGTTTGCTGGAATGAAAAGCAAAGAAATATTCATTTAAATAATGCAGATAGTTAATGTGGGTACTTTCACTAGTTTTATTCTGTTCATCCTCATCATTATTCTCTATCTCCAAATCCAGACTGCTCTAGAGCAGCACTGTCCAATAGAAATACATGCAAGCTACATATGTAATTTTAATTTTTTAATAGCCACATTTTTAAAAGTAAAAAGAAAGAGGCAAAATTAATTTTTAAAATACATTTAATTTATCTAGAATATTATTATTTCAATATGTCATCAATACGGAAATTGTTAATGAGATATTTTACAGTTTTTTGTATCAAATCTTTAAAATCCAATGTGTATTTTGTACTCACAGCATGTATTAATTCAGGCTAGCCACATTTCACTTGTTCAACAGTCACAAGTGACTGGTGGATACCACATTGGACAGCACAGGTCTAGACGATCGAAACTCTCATTTTTTTCTCTGTTTCAATTGTCTGGCATTGAAATATGCGTTTCTCTTTGTAAACTCTATTGTGCTGAGAGTCATGAAGACTCACAATAAAGCTAAATAAAATTAATGCCTCTGAGCCTATGAAAAGGTTATTGATTGTTCCTATTACAGTTCATGCTCTTTTTGATCAGACATAGTTTTTTAAAAATGTTAAAAATAGAATAACACAGTGAACTGGACACTATAATTAATTTATGATCTGTAAATATAGCACATCCAATTATAGAACTGAAAAGTACCTCTGATATCATTCAGCCTAATGCACTCTCTTATTTTGACAAATGAGGAAACTGAGGCCCAGAAGAAAATAAGTTACCTAAGGTTACCCAACTTCTTAGTGCCTGGACTGTACTGGAACGCAAACACTGTTCTTTTCACTCCATTAATTTCCAAACAACCAGCAAAAGGATTAGGAAATTGCCAAAATAATTTTTTTGAATGTTCATCAAGTAAACATTTGTTCTGCCTCTAGCTAGTTCCAGATTCTGGGTTAAACATGCCTTCAAGCAGTTCATAGCCTAGTGTGACTAATACTAAAAAGTAAACCAAACAAAGCTCTGATAAACGGAAGAGACTTGAGAGCTCTCCAGTGCTGTGGAATCATCTCTTGGAGCATCACCAGCAGTGTAGATTAATGCCAGTTAGTGGAATTTTCCATTTGAAAGATTGCCCAAGAAAGCCAACTTCTGCCTACCTGTTCAATGTAAAGTCATGCTCTGAGACACATACTGTCATGCCCTAATGGAGGGAACCAATTGCCACTTCTTTCTTCTTCCCCTTCCCCTCCTGTCCTTACGCATACATTTCCCATACATTCTAGGTATGCATCCACTTCAATGCTCACCTTCCTAGAACTTTCATAAACCCCATATTAATGAAGCACTCTAAAATGATTTTTTATTATTGTAACAATTGTCACTGTTATCATTGAGCAGTTAACGTCATCTTACATACTTTCAACTTCTAAACTAAAGAGAATGAACAAAGGAAAAAACTGACAAACTCAGCCATATGAAGATTAAATTTTTTAAAAACTATATAAAGCTAAAATTAAAGGAACTACAGAATTCACAATAGCTAAAACATGGAAGCAACCCAAGTGTCCATCAACCAATGAATGGATTACCAAAATATGGTATATTCATACAATGGAATATTATTTGGCCTTAAAAGGGAAGTAAATTCTGCAATATGCTACAACATGGATGAACCTTGAGGACATTATGCTAAGTGAAATCAGCCAGTCACAAAAAGATAAATACTGTATGATTCCACTTATATGAAGTACTTGAGTAGTCAAATTCATAGAGATAGGAAGTATGATGGCAGTTGCCAGGGGATAGGGCGATGGCAGAATGGTGAGTTATTATTTAATGGGTATAAAGTTTCAGATTACAAGATGAAAAGATTTATGGGGATGGATAGTCGTGATGGCTGCACAATAATGTGAATGTATTTAATACTACTGAACTCTACACTTAAAAATGGTGAAGATGGTGAATGTTATGTGTATTTTAACAGAAGAAAAAAAAAGAACAGACTAGGAAACTATTTACATTTGCCATGAAAGAGTTCATTCAAATGTAAGAGAAAAATCATCAAGCCTTTAACAGTTAGAGGCAAAGTCTATTGAAAAGAGAAATATGGAGGCCAGCCCGGTGGTGTAGTGGTTAGGTTCATGTGCTCCACTTGGGTGGCCAGAGTTCCCCAGTTCAGATTCTGGTGTGGACCTACACACTGCTCATCAAGCCATGCTGTGGTGGCATCCCACATACAAAGTAGAGAAAATATAAAAGAATTTGGCCCCAAAATCTATTTAAACAAAGGATATATAAGAATACTTGAGATTGTATCAACTCACTACTAGATCTTTACACCTTTTGGAAATGCCTTTGCCAAACTGAACAGTCAATCATCTACTTGTCTCTATATGCCCTTTTATTTGGCCTCAAATTGACCAGACCATTATTTAGAGCCAGAAGATCATAAAAAAATCAAAACTACTCAGTCAAACTCTTACGACTCGGGCTTTAATATCCTGATTATTGGGAAAGCACAGACTCTGACTGGACATCCCTACTTTCAAAGGGGCTTTCTTTTGGTATGAGAGGAGTTCTAAGAATTATATTTTTAAACTTCTTGGAATTTCCCAAATAACCTTCATAGTTGTATTGTAGATGACAGTTTACAAAGCACTCTTACAGAAATGTTCTTTAATCTTTTAACTTCCCTTCTAAGGTAGGTATTATTGTCTTCATTACATATTATGTGTATAATATATATTGTATTACATTATCTTATATTATATTATATACACTATATAAGGAATCTGAGATCTGAGTCTCAGGTTACCTCAGTGACTTACCCAAGATCATACCTCTAGTGAATGGGAAAACCCGGACTCAAATCTCAGTTTAAATCACTCCATCAACAAGTATTTGTTGGGTACTTTCTATGCAATAGGCCCTATGCCAAGCATGGGGTATACAGTGGTGTATTAAGTAGACCTGACTCCTCCTGTGTGGAGCTGAGGGCTGAGTGTTCTTTCTACTCCGCCAGCACAGACACAGGGGAACGCTTTATTGAAGAGGGCGAAAGAAGGAAAGCCAGCTGGTTCAAAGGGAAACGTGATCCCAAAGATGAGAAATGTTTCACCTCTTGCACATTCTCATGGTGGGGTTTTTATTTCATCTTATTCTTTTAATTGAGGTGTAATTGACACACAACATTATGTTAGTTTCAGGTGTACCACATAATGATTCAATATTTGTATATATTGATCACCACAAGAAGTTTAGTTAACATACATAGTTACGAAATTTTTTCCTTATCACGAGAACTTGTAAGATTTACTCTCCTAGCTACTTTCAAATATGCAGTACAGTACTGTTAACTATAGTCGCCATCTTGTACATTACATCCTCATGACTTAGTTATTTTATAACTGGAACTAATGGTTTTTAAGAACCATTCTTGCCTCTTAAATGCTGAAGACAGCTGAAAAATAGCTCTACTTCTCCTATCAGATCTTGGGAGAGCCCATCCGTTTTCAGCACCTCAAATTGGCAAAGGGGACAGGAGGAACTAATGGTAAGTGTGGAAGAGGAAGAAAAAGAGAAGTAAGAAGCAGTAAACAAAAGATGGAAAAAAAAGAAATAAAGGAAGAGAGGAGAGAGGGAGGGAGGAAGAAAGAAAGAAGGGATGGAGGAGGAAAGTAACTCAAACTGATAAAAATGAGAAAGAGAATAAGTTATGAGATTATGAGTCCCATTATTGATACACTGGTCTTATTTTTCCCTTTTGGGCATCTGTTTTCGATGGTGACTAATATCTAACTGTAGTTGATCATATTGTTTATAGACACTAAATATATTTGATCAGGGAAGTTAGACAATACTACTACTACTGATAACAACAGAAACCCTAAACTTGTATGGAGTATTTATTTGCAGAAACTGTTCTATGTGCTTTATATATAATATTAACTTACTTAATCCTTATTCCAGTCCTAGGAAATAGGTAGCAATATTCTGCCCATTTTACAGATGAGGAAACAAGGCTTAGAGAACTTAAATAACTTGTTTACATCACACAAGTAGTAAACACTGGAGCCTGGAAATGAACCCAGGATCATCTGATTCAGAGTTGATGTTCTTAATATATGTGTTGTCCTCACATACCACATGATTTTTTTAGTTTCCTTTTGTGGGGGGAGGGGGGTGAGGAAGATTGGCCCTGAACTAACATCTGTTGCCAATCTTCCTTTTTGTTTTTCTCCCCAAAGCCCCAGTACATACTTGTATATCCTAGTTGCAAGTCCTTCTAGTTCTTCTACGTGAGACGCCACCACAGCATGGCTTGATGAGCGGTGTGTAGGTCCGCACCCAGGATCCAAGCCAGTGAACCCTGGGCTGCCGAAGTGGAGGGTGCAAACTTAACCACTCGGCTGCAGGGCCAGAACCCTCACATACCACATTCTTGATTCAAAAGTTTTCATGAAGTCTCTGGCCACTTTAAGAATTTAATTAAATTCCAGTTGTAGGTTACTTGCTCTCCTCATCTTTCATTGTAGACATGCATTTTTCATTTGGAGCCAATGACAAGCAAATATGGATGACTATAGACAGGACAGTAGCTCATGTGCTTTATAATCAGTGATTTTGGGGGTGTTTTCAGGAGGGTGGAAAGTGGGAAGCTGGTGCTTGTGTCTTGATAACTTTGTAAAGTGCCTCTTCTACTCTTCCCCTCTTCCTGTGAGCCACCTACTGCTAGCATAGGTGTGTAACTGTGCCACTGCCTCTGAAATGAAGCATTCAGGAGTAAGTTCATTCATTAGAGCAGATTTGTCAACATCACTATGAAAAGAAGATACCACTTTGTCATGCTAGTATGTACTGACTCAAAAACACACTGCTTTTCATTAACAGAATCAGTGTCGTGTGTGAGCTGGGAAAAGAATATTGAGGTTGCTTTGAAATGACATCTTAAAAGAGTGTTTTCTATCATGTCTAAGACCTAAGTTATTCAGGTGTAAAAGTCAAGAGCTTAAAACCTACATCAGGACCTCATGAAGGTTGAGGTGCATGTGTGGGCGCAAGTGTGTATTTATATCTTCACTCAAGATAGGGTCATCCTAAGGCTGGCCCAATGGCGTAGTGGTAGTCCTAGCCCACAGAGAACTTACAACTATATTTCTTGACAGTCCAGAGAGGGCTTCCAAACTAGTATTTCTCACATGTGGTCTCTGTGCTAGAGAACATTTGCCTTCACTTGAAACCTTCACAGTACAGCTGAAATTTCCATCAGTCCTTTAGTATAGCTTTTTACAACCAACCAGAAGAAAATATGACTAAATATCTGACATGCTTCCTTCAGCCCCAAGAAAGCTGAGTTAGAAAAAAGAGTTTCAGGAAGAAAAGGTGATTGAGAAGGGCAAGTTCCATAAGCCCGATCGTTACACAGGAAGGCCTTAAACAAAATGCAAAAGACATAAAGTGAAAGATTAATAAATACGATTGCATCAAATTAAAAACATTTGTAATGATTGAAGACATCTATAGTTTTAACAGACAACAAATTAGAAGATATCTGCCACATATATAAAAATAATTTTTTGTTTTTGCTGTTTTTGTTTTTGGTTTTTTGGGGGGGTTTTTTGAAGAAAATTGACCCTGAGCTAATATCTGCTGACAATCCTCCTCTTTTTGCTGAGGAAGACTGGCCCTGAGCTAACATCTGTGCCCATCTTCCTCCACTTTATATGTGGGACACCTGCCACAGCACGGCTTGACAAGCGCTGCATAGGTCTGCACCCAGGATCTGAACCAGCAAACCTGGTGCCGTCGAAGCAGAACAGGCAAATTTAACCACTGTGCCACTGGGCCGGCCTCTATAAAAATAATTTTATGCAGAATATTCAAAGAATTCCTACAAATCAATGAGAAAAAGATAAAAGGAAAATGGGCAGAGAATACAAACAGGCAATTCCCTGAATAAGAATTACGAATGATCAATAAACATGAAAAGATGCTCACCATGAAAAGATGTTTAATCTCACTAGCCATCAAGGAAACAAAAAAACAAGATAAATTCGGTATATTTTTTTAACCCAAAAGAGTGGGGAAATTATGACAGATTGCTAATACCTAATGTTAGTCAGCTGGGGCTGGGGAAATGCGTGCTCCAAAAGCTGCTGCCGGGAGTCTAACTGGGTGGAGCCACTTTGGAGGGCAAGGATCTAGTAAGTTAAAAAATCGACATGGACCAAGACCCAGCAATTCTATATCCCAGTATCCACCCTAGAAAAACACACGCACAAGGGAAGGTATGAATAAAAATATTCAATGAAGTATTGTGATAGCAAACTCTGGAAATAGCCTAAATATCCATCAGCTAGAAATGGCCAGACATTTAACAGCATTTACCTACAACAGCACTCTTTAAAATACTATTTTAAATGCCCTTGGGTGAAAAAAAAGCAGAATAAGTACCATGTACTATTTATACATATAAATTTTTTTTTTTACAAATAAGTACTATGGATATTTTCTATGGATATATTCAATACGCATGTTTTGCATGCAAAATAATTGATAGCAGTGGTTACCTCTGGGCAGAGGGGAGGGCCAGCATTAGGAGTTGGAGAGAGGATCCATGGGACATAAGTGCTTTACAAAAGTAAGTATTAAGTGTATTGGGATATAAAGAAAAGTATAAACATCCAGCTGTGAAAGGCCCCTTATCAACTTGAGTTCTAACACAGACCTCCCACACGGTCTTGGCTTTTTGAGGCATTGATAACAAAGTGAATTTTTATTTGGAAATCCTTGTATAAAGTTTCTTGCTGGTGATGCCGTAAATTATTTTTTTTTATCAACAAGCTCATTCCTGTAATTTACACTGTTAGGAATGAAAACTGGAACCAAAAGTGTTTTCTAACTATAAAGTTCTAGGATTCATTGGAAATGAGCCAGAAATTTCTTTTTATTTTAAAAATTAAAAACTTTTAAAACAAACCTCCCAAAGAAAATACAATTCTTAGGTAGATTTTTTTTTTAATTAGCAAGAAAACTGTCAATTCTTATTTCAAAGTAAAGAAAAATGAAGAATATTTCTATCACACATACCCAGCCTCCATTTTGCCTTATCCATTCTCCTGTGTTTTTCGTTATGAACTCAGCAACAAAGTAAGAAATCTCCTTGTAAGTATCCACATCTGGGGCAATTCGCTCTGGTAGAAGTTTCTTGATGAGAATACCTTCAAATGCAAATATGGTCATAATTCTTCCCCAGTTAATGATGCCATCTTCAAATTGCTTTTCCATCACTTGATTGAATATTGTTCTGGCAGCATCTATGGACACAACATGAAAATTGTCCAAGCATGGTTTCAAATTCTTCTCTACTTCATTTTGAACTGAGAAAGCAATGTCTTGTAACACTCTGGATGTTTTGCTTGGACCAGATCCAGGTTGTGGTATCTGCAGGACGTACTTCAGGTAGTCCTGGGCCAGCATGTGAATATATCCAAACTCACAGTCGGTCATCTTCTGCCTGCTGAAGAACGAAGTCTTGAGCTTGTCGTTCACCTGGAAGTGGCTGAGGCAATTTGAAGCAAAAGCTCACAGAGCTTGGCACGATATGACACATAATGATATCTGGAGGCTGGTGGAATTTCTGTTTGCATCACTTGATAGTATCCTTCCTCCTAGTCACTTTCATGCGTAGGCTGTATGTGAAAGAGAAAGTTTAAAATGTGAAAGAGGAAAATGTTTCAAAGAGAAGGCCACTTCCTCATCCTGCAAATGATTAGTTGAGCTTTCAAAGGCTTAAATGAAAGGTTGTGGAGAAATTAGAACCCTAGTTCATTGGTGGTGAGAATGTACACTGGTTCGGCCCCTGTCAAAATTTGGCAGTTCCGCAAAAAGTTAAATATAGAATTAACATTTGACCCAGTAATTCCACTCACAAGCATATACCCCCAAAGAACTGAAAACGGGTACTCAATACTTACGCACAAATGAATGTTCACAGCAGCAGCATTTACAGTAGCCTAAAGGCAGAAACAACCCAAATGTTCATCAACAGGTGAATGGGTAAACAAATAATGGAATGTTATTCAGCCATTAAAAGGAATGAAGTGTTGATATACCTTACAAGATGGATGAACCTCAGAAACATTATGCCAAGTGAAAGAAGCCAAATGTAATAGTGTGATTCCATTTATATGAAATATCCAGAAGTAAATCCATAGAGACAGAAAGCCAACTGGTGATTGCTAGGGACTGAGGGGTCGGGGGAGTAACAGCTTAATTGGTATAGGGTTTTATTTTGTGATGAAATGTTTTGGAACTACATAGAGGTGGTGGTTGCACAACCTTGTGAAGACACTAAACAGCACCGAATTGTTCACTTTAAAATGGGTCATTTTACATTACGTGAATTTTACCTCCAAAAAAAGTCCTAAATGCAGCCCAGTGGCTAAACTGGATGAATGAAAATTTGGAATGGAGATTAGCAAGCAGCCTGGGTAACAGGGAGCAGGGCCTCTCAAGTGTTGCTCTGGCAATACTGCCCTTGACACTAGTGTACTTGAGTAAGGATGATATGGGGAGGGGAGGCGAAAATATCTCCTTTGTTCTTCACTTCCCATTTACTCTAGAACTTTTATAGATAGAAAACAAAGCCAACACCATTAATTTATGTATGGATCAGAAATTGTGGGACCAGAAAGAACTGGACCTGGAGTCAGAGGACCCAGACTTGGTCCAAATCCCTCTTCCCTTACTCACTGTATGCCCTAGGTTTATAAAATGAGACGATACATATTGACATCAGAGGGTTGAGGTGAAGTGACATAAGATGACCTATGAAGCACCTCTCACCATGCCTGGGACTAAGTAGGTGCTTAATCAATGCTAGTTCCCCATCATTCTTTCATGGACTAATGAGGAACTTCCCACTAAGGGCGTAACTTCATAAGTGCACAGTTTGAAGTGAAATGCAAATCTGTCATTTTATTTAGCTTTGGCAACAATTCTAGGAAACAGTTGACAGACACGGCGAAATTACTGGCTAAGAGGAGCGCTGGGGATTTCAAGTCTCCTCCCCAGAGTACATGGCAATTAAGGCAGTTAGAGAACCACATCCCTGTCTGTTAGCTGCATCTTTCTGTTGACTGAAGAGTCAGTGTTGCTGGTAGGCAAGAGTAGTGGGTGGGAGAAAGAGGAGAAAATTCAGAGTCCCTGGAGAAACTGAAGTCACTTTTTTCTTCTATCCACATATGGAGTGACTTTGATTCTTACATCAGTGTCTATGAACAGCTGCAAACAGTAAAAAAAATTCACATATAACTTGTATTCCTGAACTATCGCCAAAGGGCTAAGGAGGAAGGGAGAAATGCTGCTTAGGGTGCTGGTTAATAGGAACTTGAGGCAGCCATGAAAATGCTCCTCTCGGACCTCATACTGCAGGAAAGTAATTAACTAAGGGTCCCAGCTGCTGTGCTCTGAGTCTACCACCGACTTTGCACTGAGGCCACACTCCCCACAGGCTGTTCCCAGTCAATGACTGAGCAAGGCAGGAATACCAAGACCAATTCCTGAAAGTCAGCCTCCTTCGAAGGGTGCCTTTGCTTCAATGACTTGCCACCAGCCTTGTGGAAACTTTCTTAGACTGCACTACAGCCTAAGACTCTTCTTTCCCAAGCTTTCTTCCTTCTCCCTCTTCTTCAACAAGGTCAGCCCTGCATTGTGGTCTGACATCCCTCCCAGCCTCTTCCACCTCCCTTCCCATTTTCCCTCACAGGCATTTCCCCCAATAAATCTCTTACACATCTAATCCTCTCGGGATTTTCTCCTGGGAGTCATCAGGAGATGACTGACATCAGGCCTGTATAGAACAAAGGAGCATACAGACATGTGGTCAAGCCACTTCTCCAGGATTTCCCCTGGGAAGCTCCTCCCATCCCCTCTTAGACTACGTCTGTTGACCCACAGGAGCACGAAGCCAAGAGCAGACAGCTTTCTCTCCTCAAATCATCATTAAGCCTCATAAGAACCACCAAAATGATGGGAAAATTTATTTTCTCCCCTGCCCCATTACATTCTCATGATGATGAGCATTTCTGGAAAAATAGTATAAGCATGTAGTTTAAGAGTTGCAATTAAGCATTCCAAGGTCAAGCATTCCTACCTTTTCTCTCTCTCACCAGTGCCCAAGTCTGGACCCAGGAAAGGCAGATAGTTGATCTTTATTGAATAAATTAAATGCATTTATATCACAACCGGGGCAACTACATTTAGGGCTCTATATTCCTGATCTTCTGGATCCAAAAAGGAGTTGCTTTAAAAATTCTTAAATATTATAGCCTGCTTTAGTTTATTGTGAAGAGTTTCTAAACAATCACTTTTCAAGGATAGACAGGCGAGAGAAAGACACAGTCTTTTTCCAAAAAGAATTGTTTATATAAAGTGGAAAAAGATGAGTGGGGTGGGGTGGGGTGGGGTAGAGGGAAGTGTGGAACAGAGACAAGTAGCTGACCATGAACCAGGTGTGAAGATAAAGGGAGGTATCCTGTCTCGATGCCACTATAATATGGATCTGCATTCACTGGAGTATAGCACACAGGCCATAAGGACTAAGGCATGGTTCCCCAACCCCTGAGCCGCTCTGTCCACACATGGAATTTTCTTTTAAATTAGGGGTCCACCCCAAGTACACTCTGAGAGAGTCAACCTGAATGGGTGGGGTCTGGAAACCATATATGTGTTCGAGTATTCCATAAGCATACACTCAGATGCTGCTGAGTACCAGGGACTGTGCTAGGTGCTGGAGATAAAAATTTCTGGCCCTAAAGTATTTTCAGTCTTGGAGAAACTGTGCCATATTATAGGCAGTCAAAGGAACTGCAAAAGAGAATAATTAGAAGCAGTTGCTGCAGTACCACTTCAAATACGAAGACCCTTCCTGGGACCCATTCTGGGGCCATGAAGCCAGCTTTGTGGCCGTGTGACAATTCTAAGGTTCTGGAAACGCACATGAGTCACACTGATCTATTATGAACTGAGAGGGAGAGACTGGGGAGAGAATTATGATAGAAGATGATTTCCCAAATCTGTCCACACCTAAAAAGTACCTATGGTCTGACCAAGGTTTTCTCTATGCTCTTTTTGTCCGGAAGTTTCTACCTAGAAGCATAGAGTCCTGGCTAGGGCTGAGGGAACTACTAGTGTTTGTCATGAGAATAACAATAAGAAGCGTATGAATCATCCTAATAATTAACAACTTCTTCCATTTGTAAAGTGCTTTGGGCTACATTGTTGCAATTATCACATACATATATGTGAACTACAACCTCATGTCTATTCGTTATGCTTACACAAATTTATACACATATGTTTCAGTTACCTATGGCTTTCTAACAAACCACCACAAAATTTAGTGACTTAAAACAATAACCACATATTTTGCTCATGAATGTGAAATTTGGGCAGAGCTCAGTAGGGATGACTGGCCTGTGCTCCACAATGTCTGGGGTTGAGCTGGATGACTCAAACAGCTGGGACTAGAACAGCTGGGATTAGCTGGCATCTCTCTTAGTGTAGTCTCAGGATCTCTCTGTGTGCTGTCTCCAGTCTGGCAATCTCAAATTGGTCATACTTCTTACATATGGCTCAAGATCCCAAGAGCAAGTATTCCAGGGGTAAATGTAGGAGATGAAAGACCTTTTATAACTTAGCTTAGAACTCACAAAGCATCATTTCTCCACTGGCAGAAGTAGTCACAATCCAGCCCAAATTCAAGGGGAAGAAATATAGACCACTTTTACACATGGGAAGAATGCCAAAGAATTTGCAGCCAAGTTTTAAAACTGCCACAATGTGCAACTCACACGCAAGGTCACTTACATACACAATCATGTACAATTTAATCAATGTCATCCTCATACAGTCCTTTGAGTTGGGCAACTCTAATCTTGAGGTGATCCAGGAGGCACTTCAAAGCCATCCTGCCGGCTTCTTCTCCCACCAGGCTACACAGGGCTGAGAATCCCCTGGATTAGAACCCTCTGAAGATAGAAGTCTTCTCAGTGGGTTGAGGCAAGATTACCTGGAGAAGATCTCATTTTATCCTCCTTCCTGATCGCAGGGATCTCATTATGTCATTAATTCAGCTCCTGCTCTGACCAGGGAGCGGAAAGCAATGAGTGACAAAGGGTAAGTTTTGATGGGGAACATGAAGGAAGAACTCTGAAGCTACTCTGGCTGATGAGTTGCCAGAGGAATCCAAGTTCCAGGACAAGGGTCCTGGGTACGTGACCTCAGAGAGAGACTGCTGAGGTCAACTTCTCTTTTCCCCAAAGGCAGAAGTTGGGTGGAAACTTGGTGGGTTTTTGACTGCTTCAGAGGAGGTGGCTCAGGGGAACCGCCAGCCCTGGTTTGCTCTTTAGCTCCTCTGAGCTTATCATGACTACTTCCCTTTTCCAAGGTCTGGAAAATTCTCTACACAGAACAATGGTCTTCAATGGTAACATCATTGTAACGCAAAGGAGAAGGGGGAAATACACAAGAAGCCACCTGCATGCGCCCCTGTCATCTCCCTTGGTCCAGCAGGGAGCCTTGATGATAGAACACAGTAGAGGCAAGTCCACTCCTCATAAAGAAAAGCCAGCTCCTGGTGGGAGCTTGGTTTCTATCTGAGGAGACTAATTTCCAGGAAATCCTAAGAGCAAATAAGCCAGCAGGATTTCCTCTGATTCTCTTGTTGTATTTGGGAGCAAGGCTTAAGTGGGCACTGAAGAGAATAACTAGTTGTGAACCGAGGGAGCTGAGAGGCAAGGAGGGAAGGAAAGCGGTGTCAACAAGTATGGCCAGTTTGGATAGGATTTTTTAACTAGGATTGTAGAGACCACAAAAGAGATGGAAAAGGAAAGAATAGGGGGGAAAAAGCCAGGGGGGAGGTTAAAATTATTAATGATCCCATATAGGATAGAATTTCTGTGTACAACATGGAACAATGTACTCATTTGTCCTTCATCCCTTCCCGCACACCTGGGTACAGGTGTGCACTCAGACCAGTCTTTCCTTACCTTCTCTGAATCTTACTTGAATACCCATTGATCATCCTGCTCACCAGCTCAGGATCCTCCAGGGGCTTCTTGTTGCCTTTGAAGAGGAGCCCAAACTCCTAGAAGGATCTTCATGCTCTGGCTTGAACTCCCTAGTCAACCTAATCTCACCATACTTCAGACCCCTGCACTGACTCTGTGGGGTGCTTTTCTGGCTCCAGGAATTTGTTCTTCCTGTTGTCTCTAACCAGAATGGCTTTTCCCTTTCATCCCTATTTCTCCAAATCTTCTCCACCTTCAAGGCGCAGTCAAATGAGCCTTCCCTACCCACCCTAGCAAGGAAAAATCTCTCAGTGTTCGCTTCCACAGGAATCTGGGCCTGTGTAATAGCAAATCTCATGGTGTATCTTACATAGCAGCTGCTGCGCTGATTGTACCCACTGCTGGACTCCAGGCTGGTAGAGGGCTGTCCCCCTTATCTGTGATTCCTTCAGAAGGCCCAGCATAATGATGGGCACAAGCAAGGCCCAGGAAAGATGTCGACTGGATTCTATTATTATCATTGCCAACAATGTCGAGTATTTTGCAAATGGCCTGCTTCACAACCAGACTGATACCGTGGCTGGAGCTATATTAGTTTTTCTGTTAAGTTTTACGCAGCAAAGCGACAGTCAAATTTTCTTTTCTTTCCCCAAATGTCATCTTCAGAGAAGTTCAAGAGAAAAGCCTATTTGAATAGGACCTTCAAGTGATTTGGGTAGAGGGCCTTGGACTTTCCACTGCCTTAAACGGAATGGCAAAAGATACAGCACAAATGGAGGAAGTGAAAGTGTGCTTGGCGATAGCAAGTGAAACTGGGCCCCTCAAGGGTAATTCTCTGCTGAGCCAAGAACTGAGAACAAAGGATAAAGTACAGAGAGCCAAAGCCACTTACTCAGACAAGTGCGCAGCGAACTCTGCTGAGCATCTACCACACGCCAGGCCCTGTGCTGGGTCCAGGGATGCAGGTACATGGGGTTTTTTTCAGTGACACAGTGCTCACAGTGTAATGGAGTTTCACACAAACCATCAGAAAATTCAACTGCAGAATGTTAAGTGTCACAATACAGAATGACAGGAGAGGGCTTCCCAGAGGAGACTGGCATTCAAGCTGGCTCTTACGTGATGAATAAAATGCCACGAGGCAGAGAGCGCAGCACTGGTACATATTGGCACATATCAGAACATAACTGAGAAATAAACACAGGTATGAATCAAGAAGTTTGCTTTTGATGAGACTGAAGTGTAGAAGCAAGGCCTGTGGATGCGTTGGGAGATAGGGGAGAGGTGAGGTCACAGCAGCCTTGTGTACTGGGCTGGGAGCTTGGAACCGACTCTGGAAAATAAGAGGAAGCCTTGAAGAGTTTTAAGCAGGAGAGTGACGTGGTCAGAGATGCTTTTGGGGAAAGTTATTTGGATAGTACCACATCTGCAGGATTGATTCCCAAGGAGACAGGATAAGTTTGTTTGTTTCTAATTAACTTTATTGAGGTATAATTTCTAAAGATAAAATCCATCCACTCTAAGAGAACACTTCAATGAGTTTTGACAAATGTAAACATGCTTATCAAGATATAAAATATTTAGACGAGGGGGCCGGCCGGCCCCAAGGCTGAGTGGTTAAGTTCACACTCCACTTCGGCAGCCTGGGGTTCGCCGGTTCGAATCTTGTGTGCTGACCTACATGCCACTCATCAGGCCATGCTGTGGCAGCATCCCACCTAGAGGAACTGGAATGACTTGCAACTAGGATATACAACTATGTACTGGGGCTTTGGGGAGAAAAAAATTAAAAAGAGGAAGATTGGCAACAGATGTTACCTCAGAGCCAATCTTCCTCACTAAAAAAAGCATACCTTTAAAATGTATATATATATTTAGACCAACTCAAAATGTTTCCTCATGCCCCTTTGCAATCAATCCCATCCTACTTCCAGGCCATAGGCCACCACTGAGCTGCTTGACATCACAATTCATTCCTTTTTCCTATCCTAAAATTTCGTAAGAATTAAGTCAACTAGTATGGACTCTTATGTCTAGCTTCTTTTACTCAGCATAATGATTTTGAGATTCATCCGTGTTGTTAAGTACGTCAATAGTTTGTTCCTTTTTATTACTGAGTAATATATTCCATTGTGTGCATACAGCCTAACTGGTTTCTCTGTTCTCCTGCTGATAGACATTTGTGTTGTTTACACTTTTTGGCTATTATGAATAAAGCTGCTATCAACATTCACATATAGATTTTTTTTTCTAAACTTCTATAGTGGTACACCTTTGAGACTCCAAATTTCTCTACTCTTATTCTCAGATGAAAACAATCAAATTAGTTAAATTTCTGTTTTTCTTTTCTTTTTTTTCTTTTTTTGGTACAACTGTATCCCTTTACCCTGTACACCTTCCCTCCATCCCCTTCCACTCTGGCAGCCACCAATCCATTCTCTGTCTCTATGTGATTGTTTGTTGTTATTTTTATCTTCTATTTATGAGTGAGATCATATGTATTCGACTTTCTCCCTCTGACTTATTTCACTTAGCATAATACCCTTAAGGTCCATCCATGTTGCAAATGGCAAGATTTCATCTTTTTTATGACTGAGCGGTATTCCATTGTGTGTGTGTGTGTATATATATATGTATGTATATACACACACCACGTCTTCTTTATCCGTTCATCCACTGATGGGCACTTAGGTTGTTTACATGTCTTGGCTACTGTAACTAAAGCTGCTGTAAACATTCATATGCAGATTTTTTAATGAACATAAGTATTCATTTCTCCTAGGTAAACATCTCGGAGTGGGATTGCTGGGTCATATAGTAAGTATATGTTTAACTTTATTAAGAACTTTATAAGAAGCTGCTAAGCTGTTTTTCCAAGTCTTTGTGTGGACATATCTTTCCATTTCTCTTGGGTAAATACCTACGTGTGGAATTGCAGGTCATATGATAAGACTTGTTGTGTTCTGTTTTTGTTTTTTATCAGGATAAGTTTAACTTCATTAGAAACTGCCAAACTGTTTTCCAAAGTGATTGTACCATTTTGTGCTTCCACTACAAAGTATAAGATGCCTGAACACTCCATCCTTGCCAATATTTGATATTGTCAGTCTTTTTAATTCTCCCATTCTGGTGGATGTTTAGTGATATCTCATTGTGATTTTAATTTGTGTCTTCATAACTAATAACATTGAGCATCTTTTTATGTGTTCATTGGCCATTTGTATATATTTTTGTGAAGCAACTGTTCAAATCTTTTGTCCATTTTTTAAAAAATAGGATTGTTTGTCTTACTACTGAGTTTTAAAGTTCTTTACATATTCTGGATACTAATGGAGATTCTTGAGGTAATTTCAATCAGAGAAGATAAGGCCTTAACCAGGATTATAACAGTGATTAAAGATGAGCAGAAAGTCAAGAGACCCTCAGGGGACAGATTTGACAGGATTTCGAGGAGAACAGGGGCTGCATCTGTGGCTTAGAAGTAGCACTGGGGAAAGAGTAGGAGGGTGACATTTTCCCTACAAACATTGTCACCACTTGAGCCTTAGTCGGTGAAGGTAAGGCCTTCTCAGGAGAAGTCAGTGGAAAGTGCAGAGTGTGAAGAATTGCCTGATTTTTCTAAACTGTGTCTTCAGGACCTCAGTCAAGGGCAAGCGCAATTTTACTGAGGACTAGGACTTCTATTACCAACTGTATCAGCTGACTATTGCTACAATAATGCTACATAACAAACTCCCGCAAAACTCAATGCAATACACCAATAATCATTCAGCATCATGCCCACCAGTTTGTGGGCAGATTGGGCAGATTGACTAGGACAATTCTGCTTCAAGCTCCAGGTCCACAGATCAGCTCTGGTGGCTCTGCTCTACATATCTCTCATTCTTTTAGGACTAGTGGCCTATATGACTTCTCCTGGAGATGACAGAAGCACAAGAATGCAAGCCCAACCGAAGAAGCTCACTTCAAACCTCCGCTTGAGTCACATCTGTGAACACCCTCCTCGGAGGATGCAAGCCACACGGCCAGTCCTCTAGCGGGAAGGGAGTGAATATTTACCACGTGATCTGAACTATTACACCAGCTACCAAGGAAGTGCCTCCCTTGGTAAAGAAAAAATGGATCTTTACTGATCTGGTTATTGTAGTGGACATCTATTGTTTTGTCTGCCCTGTACCCTTCCCTTCTTTTAGAAGCAGCACTTCCCTTCTTTCTGAGAAATTTTCCGCTCACTAATTCCAATCACATGGTTCCAATTGGAGGTATCAGTTTTGCTACAAACTCTCCAACCCCCTGACTATAGTTGATTAATTAAGGAATAGGCATCTGACCTAGATGGAGCCAATTTGAGCCCTCCCTCAAGGTTTGGAATTTTGATAACAGAGTAAGGACAGTACGGCTCTCTCCAATGTGCAAGTTCTGGATGTGGCGCCCAGAACTTTAGTGGCTGTGTTTCTTACTTTGGAAAGGAAGTTGGTAAAAGTGAATGAGGCCCATATGCAGAATGAAGAGGAGATGACAGATGGGGAGAGTATCCTAGTGGCCCTCAAGTCCTTGGTTCCAATTGTTGCATCCCATATTTGGTTACTTGGGACATCTTAGAGTCCTTTCATAAATTTTTCTTTTTGTCAAAGTTAGAGTTGTTTCATTGTCATTTCTGACCAAAGGGCTTCAAAGAAATGTATTTCCCTAGCACAGTGCCATCAGGAGAAGAAAAGCCTTTGGCTCTACTGAGAACATTCTTGGAAAAGTGTCAGGATAAAAGTTTCCTGAGAACAAAACTCTGTCCGTAGTAGAATGGGGTGAACAAGTTGCTGTCATGAGTTGGATGTATAGTGAGCTTCAGGTGTTTCTCTCTTCCCAGCATCGGATGGTTATCTCATGATCTCTACTTTTCTGGTTAATGGAGCTGCAGTTTTCTAGGGGTACAATTCCACACAGTCTAGGTGAGACTGTCCTTGGCATTCCCCACCTGCTCTCTCTGCTCCCCAACAGTGAAGGCACTGGATCTTTCCCCCTTGTTGCCCAGGACTTGCTCCTGCAATTATCTCCACAATCTCCTAGACCACCAAATATGCTCCTCCTTACTGGATCATTCCCATCAACAACATGAACATTTTAGAATTTCTCTCAACTTAAAAAACAAGGGAAAAAACCTCCCTTGACTCCCATATTTCTACAACTACTACCAAATTTTTTACTCCTCAAAAGAATTTTCTATACTTTCTGTCCCCATTTCTTCCCATCCCATTCTCCCTTGAATCCACTCCAATTTGCCCTTTATCCTCAATATTCCACAAAAACTGTCCTTGCCAAGGCAGGACCTTCTTAACTCTGGCCTATGATGAAGTGGGGGCCATCAAAGAAACTTCTGGACTCTATCCTTGACTCCTACCAATGCAGATGTGGCAGTTGTGGAGTGGTGTAATCCAGAACATGCAGAAATCTGTGACTTCTTCCCACCCGATATTTATCTCCAGCATGCCTTTCCTCTGAACTCTAGACTCAAATATCCAAATGCCTACCTGACCTCTCCACTTGAATATCTAATTTGTTGTTAGTGCCGTTGAGTAAATTCTGACTCCTAGTAATCTGATGTACAGCAGTGCAGACCCCTGTCCAGTCTTTTTGCACCATCCTCTCACCTTCTGGTGCTATATCAGACAATGTTCCTCTGCTATTCACAGTGTTTTCATGGTTAATTTTTTTTTCAGAAGTGGGTGACCAGGTCCTTCTTCCTAATCTGTCTTAATCTAGAATCTCTGCTAAAATTTGTCCACCATGGGTGACCCTGCTGGTATTTGAACTACTAGTGGCACAGCTTTAAGCATCACAGCAATGTGCAGCTGTCACATATGACAACCAACACATGGGTGGTATGGTTCCCTGACCGGGAAACACACCTAGGCTGCAGTGGTGAGAGCATCTTAACCACTAGACCACCAAGGATGGCTGAATATCTATTAGCCATCTCAAATTTAACATGTCCAAACTGAACTTTCAATTTCCCACATGACTCCTAACCTACTCCTCCCACAGTGTTCCTCCTCTCAGGAAAGGACATGACCATCCACTCAGTCCAAAACACTTGGGACCGTGCTTGTCTTCTCTTTTCATCTCCCACTCCATATCCAATCTATCAGCATATCCTAACAACTCTACCTTCAAAATATATTCCAAATCTGACTACTTCTCATCACTTTGCAATGGTCCCCTACCTGATGTCTCTGCTTCCATCCTTGACCTACAGTTTGTGCTTCCCAGGACCACCAGTCTCCTTCGTCCACTTTGCACACACCTCCTCCACTATCCCTCATCCGTCATTCTCTCTGCCCACACCCTGCTTGCCACTGTCACCTAATCACCAGCTGTAGCAGGTCACCTCTCTCCCTTGAAGTGGCTCAGCGTGGCAGATAAGGAGTGAGAGCAAGAGGAAGAGCTTCCAGGAGTTTTCAAGCCCATTAAAACTAACGTACTGCTCCCTTTGTGGAAGATGAACTGCTACTCAGAGAGAATCACAGCTGTGCACCATTTTTCCTCTCAAATATCGTGGCATTTGGCAGATGTACCAGAAAGCTGAGGCTTCCTTTTGGACAGCTGAGGAGGTAGATCACTCCAAGGACATTCAGCACTGGAAGCCCTGAAGCCTGTGGAGAGAGATTTTGTATCTTGGGCTCTGGCTTTCGTTGCAGCAAGTGATGGAGCTGGATATGAAAGCCTGGTGCCGCAATTTCGTCCAAAAGTACAGATTACAGAAGCAATGTGTTTCTGTGGCTTTCAAGGTGACATGGACAACTTATATTCTGAAATATAGAGTCTCCTTGTTGACACTTGCATTAAAGATTGCAAAGAGGAGGCCTTTGTCTTCAATGCTATTGAAACAATGCTTTGTGTAGAGAAAGCTGACAGGGCCTGACTGGGGACAAAGAAGCAACTTATGGAGAATGAGTGGTAGGCTTTGGGGCAGTGGAGGAAATCTCTGCTGCTTTCACGCTAGCATTCTACCTCAAGAAATGAGGA
Source organism: Equus quagga (assembly GCF_021613505.1). Taxonomy (NCBI): domain Eukaryota; kingdom Metazoa; phylum Chordata; class Mammalia; order Perissodactyla; family Equidae; genus Equus; species Equus quagga. The sequence continues at coordinate 71,457,605 of NC_060268.1, forward strand.
TCAATGCCTACGATCACATTTTCCAATGAATTACTGGGCAGAGTGAGGTTTTCACTGTGACTTTGCCTGCCTAATATTTAAATGATTGTTATACAAACCTGCAGACTAAAAAGTAAAAGAAATAATTATCAGCGTTATTAAGATAGAACAAGAGTTCCTAACCGAGGTCTTGCCTTGTGGCTTATTGGAATGAATTGCATTTTAATGAGGCAGAACATGGAAATAGTAGCAGACAGGTTTATGCCAGAACTTAGTTTTAGAAAGGTTTTTGGAGCAGAAAATCCATTTGACTTTTTTGTATATGTATGTGTAGTAAAACATACATAACATAAAATTTACCATTTTAACCATTTTTAAGTGTACAGTTCAGTGGCATTCACAATGTCACATTGTTGTGCAACCATCACCACCATCCATCTCCAAAACGTTTTCATCATCCCAAACTGAAACTCCAAACCCATTAAATGCTAACTCCCCTCTGCTCTTACCCCAGCCCTGGTAACCACCATGCTACTTTCTGCTTCTCTGAGTTAGATTTCTGTAGGTACCTCATATAGGTGGAATCATACAATAGTTGTCCTTTTGTGATTGGCTTATTTCACTTAGCATAATGTTCTCAAGTTTCATCCATGTTGCAGTATATATCAGAATTTCTTTCCTTTTTAAGGCTAAATAATATTCTATTGTATGTTTATACCACATTTTGTTTATCTACTCATCCATGGACATTTAGGTTGCTTCCATCTTCTGGCTATTGTGAATAATGCTACTATTAACACTGGTATACAAATATCTGTTTGAGTCCATGCTTTCGAATCTTTTGGATATATACCCATAAGTGGAGTTGCTGGATCGTATCTATTTGACTTTGTGAAGAAGATTTTCATTGGTAGGGAAGACTAACTTTTTGGAGAGTAGGAAGCAAGAGTGAAAGGAAATGATGTCAAGTTCAACAGCTAATTCTTTTACCTTATAAAATAATTGAAGACGTGCTTTTATTTTGTTGATATCTCTCTCTCTCTCTCTCTCTCTCTCTCTCTCTCTCTCACACACACACACACACACGCACACAGACACACACACACACACACACAGCTACTTTAAATACATTAAGAAGATAGATCGTGAATTGACTGTAATAGGGAAACTGTCCATTATTGGCATCTTTGAAAGGACCTCAAAACCAGGCCTGTGTGATATTGCTAGTAGTGTCACCCAGGACATAAGGGTGCCTAAGGAAAAAGCTAGATTGTCAGGAAACTCTGAGAAGGAAAATGTTGACAATGTTTGGCTTTTATAAGCAAGCTGACTTTTGATGACTTTTCTGTAACTGCACCAGCAGTGGTCTTGGCTGTCAGAGTGGAGACCCATAAGATTGGATTAATCTTCAAACTGAAGATTCAATACTTGATTACCATGAGGCAAATTAAATCATATTAAATTGGCAGATTTCAACCTCATTACTTCAAAGTAGACTTTAGAGTCTACTTATTAAATTGTTTGTATTAAAAAACTGGCACTTTACACAAAAAATGCACATTTTATGTACTGTCAAGATTTAAAAATACATATATATATAATATTTTACGATACTCTTCTGTCCAAAACCCTCTGTGGCTTCCTTTCACCCTGGAATAAGATTCTGAACTCTTTACCATGCCTAGAAGAGCCCAGGTGATCTGGTCCCTGGCCCCCTTTCTGCCTTATTCCTGCCCCCCCTCCCTTTGCTCATCTTGCTGTTCCTGGTACACACCATACACATCCTGCCCCTCAGGGCCTTTGCACTGATGGTTCCATGCTACTTGGAATGCTCTCCTCCAGATATTTGCATGTTTTTCTTCCTCACCTTATTTTCTTCATAGGACTTATCATCACCTGGCATCTGTCTCTCCCACTAGAATATAAACTCGGTGAGGGCAGAGGCCTTTCTGTGTTCGCCACTGTAACCTCAGAGTCTGGACCAGAGTAGGCACTCCATCATTATTTGTTGAATGAATATAAAAATGAGTAGAGAATGCCTGTTTGAGACATGGAGAGTGATAGAGCGATGATGACATCATTTGAGCCCCTGAATGCAGCCATACCTGCACGAACTATACTGCTGGACTTTTCAGTTATGTCAACCAATAAAGTTCTCTTTTTTTGTTCAAGTTGGTGTTTTGTCAGCTGTTGCTGTAATAATCCTGCATAACAAACAATTCACAAGTCTCAGTGGCTTACAGAAACAAACATTTCTTTTTCTCACTTGCAGGTCTGCAAGTTGATTCAGGCTGTGGGTTGAGTTCCAGTCAGTCCCCATGCCTCTTATTCTGGGACCAGCTAATACATAGGGCACACTTTTCTCATGACAGGCAGCAGAAGCACAAGAGGCCGAACCAAACTACAAAACACATTTGAAACCTCAGGGAAATATACTCATCTACCCTAGTGGGAAGTTCTGTGAAGTTATATGAAAAAAGGCATGGATTGATAACTTGATTACAGGTAAGGAGTGAAGAATTGGCAATAATAATCCAATTTATCACATTCACTGAGCATCTGTCACTTAGAAATTAAAAAGTCCTGACTAACGCAAATATGTGTGAAACTTAGGGCTAATGTAACAGAGAGGAAGTTGTATTAAAGAGGTGATAGAGGTGGGAGGTAGAGAGAAGTGGGCCAGGGAGGGCTGTGTGAGTGATAAAAGGGCTACAGAGACAGCTGTCAGCACACGGACAAGGACAGCAGCCCTGAGCACATTCCAAGCAGCAGCAGTGGCACCTCATCCTCCAGGAGCTGAGGCAAGCGGAGGCGGGGAGTCTATATTCTGTGTGCTGGGCCCAGCTGGCAAGAGTGGAAAGAGCCAGAGAGAACTGAGCTCCAATTCCAGCTTGGCTACTCTCCAGCTCTCTGATACTGGAGAAATCTCCAATGGGACAAACAATAGCAATAATAGGTATGTTTTGAGAATTAAAAAAAAAAATTAAAGGATGTAGCACAGGACTTTGGCCCCAGTAAGTCTTCGGTCAGGGTGAATTCCTTCACATACTCCCCCATTAACGCTAAGGGCAGACTAGGGGAGCAGCAGCCTCTTCCCTGCTGGCTCTGCTTGTGTCCCAAGACCCTTTGAAGGTTAGCTATTTGGGACTTAGAGCACTTGTGAATATAGTGTTTTGCAGGATGATGTGGCAGGGCTGGCTTGGCTGCCTCAGTCCCCAGAAAATGTTCTCACTTTACCCAAAGCGCTAAGGTGCTGCCCCCCTCCCACCCCTCAAGACACTGCCCAGCAGGCAGTAAGAGAGAAGACTCACTCCAGATCAAGCCTGTAGCCATTCGTGCCCAAAGGCTTCTAGAATGTTCTGTTCCCTTGCTCTTCCTGTATCACCTTTAGCCTCACTAGGGAAACTGTTCCCGTTTGGTGGGGAACTCCCTGTACTCTGGCCTGAGTCAGAAGTCACAATAGTATCAGCAATGAACAGATCTTATAAAGAAGACCATATTTTCTCCGTTCACAAAGCCACTGGCTTTGTGGTTTTTCCTCTTCAGGCTAAGACTGCAGTTAATGCGTAGGGTCCCAACTGTCGAAGCAGGCACCTTGCAGTAGGGACACAGCCCAGCAGAAAGAAAAGCTCCGGGCTGGAAAAGACATTTCAAGACCTGGATGCTAATCCTGGCTCTGCCACTAACTTAAATCCTTTACCTTCCAGAATTTCCTATGAGGTTTATAACGATAATGCCTATTTTTCATAGATATTGTGAGGATCAAACGTACTAATCAAGATGAGGGTGTTTCACAAACTGGAAAGCTCCGTATCAATGTGAGCTGCTTCATTATGCTCTAAGGACTTTGAGATCTCTCAGAGTTCTTCTAACACTTTCCCTCCTTCAGAGCAGTCTTTGCTGCCATGGTCAGTGGCTCTTCATCTCCTGGAGCTGGAAGAGTCAATACACTGGGAATTCCGCAGCCTGGCTTCTAGGCCAGGCTCAAACTCAGCCTTCTGGGGCTATTTTCCTCTCTGGGCCTCAGTTTTTCCACCTGTAACCTAAAAAAATGAACCAGAACATTTCCAAATTCCCTCCCTGCTCCATAAACTCCTTGATCCTTCTCTTAGATCTTTATAAGGGCCTATTAGCCTCCTAAAATAAATTGAGGTGCTTCTACTCTGAGGAAAAGAAAAAACAGTCGGGAGAGAGAATAAACAAGATGGTCAAAATGTCTGAAATTTGTGAAGCTGGGTCCACAGGGGTTCATTATACTACTCTCTCTATCTTGTGTATATTAAAATTTTTCCATGATAAAAAAGTTTTTGAAAACATAGAAGCACCATTGAATTTGAGTGTCTTTATGACCTTTGTTTTCTAGTACCCTCAAGAAGTAAACATCCTAGTAAAATGTACCTTCCAAAGGAAACTCCCTTCCTTTGTCATCTTTGGTATCCCCATCTCCACCCCTGCAACAGACAGCTTCAACAGCCATGCTGCTCCAGCATTAGAAAAGCTTGGGAGGTTTTCTATTCCCACTTCCCATTTCTGAAGTCATTTGAACTATCACTTACGTAAAGAAAAATGTCGCAGACAGGGGAAAACTCAAACTCTTAGCCAAGTTGGGGGCTTTAAGGAGGCCTCTCAGTGAGGGCAGAGCCTCATCCATGGAGCTGAGTCTCCCTTAGGAATCCTGGTCCAGGTATGAAGGAGTTAGTGGTCAGAGGTGAACTTGTCCTGTTTCATTATGGGGATTGTGTTCTGAAGCACTTTGGATATATTGAGGAAGTACTAAGGCTCAATGCAGTAGTTGAAGTCCTCATGGCCTTTGCACAATCTCTTCACATGTCAACTGCCACTCACTGGTGAACCGTTCATAATGCAGGGTCACCTGCTCAGGCCTTCCCTCAACCAGAAAGAACTTGAGTCTGTTCCCCTTTTCCAACCTGGATGCCCCCCACCCTGGGTAGGAAAAGCCTCTTAGGGGAGATGCCTGAACCTCTTCCTTCAGGAAAAGAGGGGCTGGCAGGATTACAGGGACTCAGAACCCCAAATGGAGGGCGATTCCAGCCCACCTGCCCTTTCTGGCTCTGTGTCCTCCCTGCCTGCCAAGCCAAGTGACAAGTCCCACCCTCTGCCTCCGGCCCACAACAGGTAATCATGTGTCACCCTGAGGAGTTCCACTCCCTTCATAGCCGGCAAGTCTGTCCTAGGAGGGTCACCCTGCTAAGGACATGACTGCAGGCAGGCTGCCTGGCTCTTTGCAAACAGTCCAGATGGTACATGCAGGCAGACAAGCCTCTGAGGTCACTGGCAGCACAAGTACCAGTTCAGGTTTTACCAGATTTTCCCAATTGTGTTTTAAGCAAAAATAACCAAGAACTTAGACCTGAATAACTTGGGGTTTTATCTGGCCCAGGAAGAGGACATTGTGGTGGAGGTGAGGGAGGAGTATATTCGGTCACCACCCTTTCACTGAATATTTACCGAACACTTGCTGTGTGCTTAGCTCTGAGCTGGGTGCTAAAGATAGAGAAAAATCAGACAAGTCCTGCCCTCAAGGAGTTCCCAGACTAAAATAGGTAGCAACAAGACAGATATAGAAGAGATTATAAAACAAAATAGAAAGCAATGGGTGTCAAGAAGGCATATAAAGTGATATAAGGATGTTTAAAAGGGAAAATGAATATTTATTGAACATCTAGTATGTCTCAGGACTTATGCTGGGAACTTTGCAAACCTCATCTCATTTAGAGTTCATAAAAGATATTAATAACTCTGTTCCACAGAGGAGGAATCTGACACCTAGAACTTGACAGGTCACACAGGTAGCAAGTAGCAGAGCCAGGAATAGAGCCCAGGACTAACTCCAAAATACATAGATAAATGCTACTTACACATTTTTCTTAAGTTCACATATGGGCATGAATGAGTAATGCAAACATTTGTTAGCTCTATTCCTCATAACAATCAAGTCAAGTATCAATCTTGTCATTGACTCTGGATTATCAGGACTGCATTGTTGCAGGGCTAGGCAGGTTGATCACCCAGAGCCAATCTCATAGGCCTCCACAGAGCGCCACCTCGTGTTTCCAAGCGGGACTGCAGCAGAGAAACTGAAGCTTTGCAGGCCTTGAGCCCCTTCCTCTCTGTGCTCAATAGGGGAATGGAAAGTGCTCCAGTCACCACTACCAAAGGTTTGGCCTGGACAAAGAAAACCAGAGTCTCTGACAAGTGGCAAGAGCAACTCCCCTCAAGAAACACCTGCAAATCAGAGTGGCTGTGTCTGTTGTGTTTGCAGTAAACATCCTTCATATGTTAAGGAATCCCTTTTCTGTGACAGCCTTTTTATAGGCACTAGAGAATTGAGAGGGAAAACATCACCCTTGAGTGACTCACAATCTAGTGAGGGAGACAGCCAAGTGCGTGACAATTGTAATCCCATGTGCCAAGTGCTCTGAGGGAGGGGAACACAGGGTGAGCTGGAAAGTCTCCCAGATGAGATTACCATGGAGCTGATGCTTTAGCATGTGTAGGAGTTTGCCAGGCTGAGAAGAAGTTACAGGGAGATAGTTGAGGTGGAGGGATGGGTATGGGAAAGAAAAGAGAAGCTGGGGGAACTTCAAGTATTTCAATATAAACTATAGCCCAACAGCCAGAGTCTCAACAACCAGAGGAACAAAGGCTAGAAGTTGGGAAGGGGCCAGATCAAAAGGGTCTTAAACCATGCTAACATGAGTCGACCTTATCCTGTGGGCAATGGGCCATGAAGCAAGGCACCGACTCAGTGAGATTTGCATTTAAGAAACAGCATTCCAAGAACAGAGGAGAGTCTAGATGGGAGAGGACTGGAAATGATGGAGGCAGGTTAGGATGCTTTTGAAATTTTGTAATGCTTTTGTAACTAGGGGAAACGTGGATGAGACCCAAATTAAGGTAGAGGTCACGAGGATGGGAAGGAAAAGATGGATGAGAGGCATTAAGGAAGCAGAACCACAGTGACTAGTGACAAGGAATGAGGAAACTGGAGGAGTTAAGCAGGTAAGGGACACACTTGCTGAGGCAAGAAACCCAAGAAGGAGGGTACGTTTGGTGGAGAGGATGAGATCTGCCTCGGATGTGGTGAGTTTGAGGTACCGACGGAACATTCAAGGTAGGCAGTGCAGTGGATCTGTAGCTTAGGAGAGATGTTCCAACTGGAGATTCGGAGTCACTAATGTATTTAGAGTTCTGAAGTCGTGGAGGAGACTGAAGCCAGAGAGAAGGGGTAGCGTGGGCCTAGAAAGAGGATGGGGCACTACCCCAGGGAACCTGGCATTGTCTGTGAGCTCGTAGAAGTGGAACCCCTGTATAGGACCAAGAAGGTGGGCCAAAGAGGAATAAAAACCAGGTATACGTGGAAGATATCCTCCCAAGGGTCCCTGAAGACTTTCCAAAGGGCACAGAGCTTTAGGAGGATCCTCAACTTCACGTGCATGTAAAATCCCTCAGTTTCCTGAAAGTGGCAGGATCGTGCTGGTGGTTTTCTTCTCCCACTTCCTCTTCCACAACCCTAGTCTCCCACTGTGGGGAATCTCTCCAAGGGTATGAAAACCTCTAGGGTGCCAAACAAAGGGACAACTCAAAGTGTTGGTGAACATCACTAGGAACCAATCAAATAATCAGCTGATAAGTTGTTAAGAATAATTTTGATGATAGATCACTATGTAACTTTTTTTGGCAGATTACTAGTTGAATGACATTATGTAACAAAACTCCTTTCACTCCTATCTACTTATTTTATAAAAAAAAAAATGTTTTCTATGGACAGCTAATCTTTGACAAAGGAGCTGAGGGCCTACAATGGAGGAAAGAAAGTCTCTTCAACAAATGGTGCTGGGAAAACTGGACAGCCACATGTAAAAGAATGAAAATCAACCATTGTTTTTCACCATTTACTAAAATAAACTCAAAATGGATCAAAGACCTAAAGATTAGGCCTGAAACAATAAGTCTTCTAGAAGAGAATATCGGCAGTACACTCTTTGACATCAGCTTCAAAAGAATCTTTTTGGACACCATAACCCCTCACATGAGGGAACCAATAGAAAGAATAAACAAATGGGACTTCATCAGACTAAAGAGCTTCTTCAAGGCAAGGAAAAACAGGATTGAAACAAAAAAACAGCCCACTAATTGGGAAAAAATATTCACAAGTTATTTATCTGACAAACGGTTAATCTCCATAATATACAAAGAACTCACACAACTCAACAATAAAAAATCAAACAACCCAATTACAAAATGGGCAGGGGACATGAACAGACATTTCTCCAAAGAAGATATACGGATGGCCAATAGACACATGAAAAGATGCTCATCATCACCAAACATCAGGGAAATGCAAATCAAAATTACACTAAGATATCACCTTACACCTGTTAGAATGGCAAAAATATCCAAAACCAAGAGTGACAAATGTTGGAGAGGCTGTGGAGAAAAGGGAACCCTCATACACTGTTGGTGGGACTGCAAACTGGTGCAGCCACTATGGAAAACAGTATAGAGATTCCTCAAAAAGTTAAGAATAGAAATACCTTATGACCCAGCCATCCCACTACGGGTATCTATCCTAAGAACCTGAAATCAGCAATTCCAAAAGTTCCATGCACCCCTATGTTCATCACAGCGTTATTCACAATAGCCAAGTCATGGAAGCAACCTAAGTGCCCAGCAACTGATGACTGGATAAAGAAGATGTGGTATATATATACAATGGAATACTACTCAGCCATAAAAAAGGACATGGTCGTCCCATTCACAACAACATGGATAGACCTTGAGGGTATTATGTTGAGTGAAATAAGCCAGACAGAGAAAGACGAACTCTGTGTGCCTCCACTCATAGGTGGAAGTTAACATATGGACAAAGAGAACTGATCAGTGGTTGCCAGGGGAAAGGGGGGTGGGGGGAGGGCACTAGGGGTGAAGTGGTGTACCTACAACATGACTAATAATGATGTACAACTGTAATTTCACAAGGATGTTAACTTTCATAACCTTAATAAAAAAAAATGTTTGTGAGGGCTTGTGATCATAACAAACAAAAAGACAACTGATGCTGAACTCTAGCAAAAATAAATGTTTATCCATAGATATATAAACAAATACATGATATAATTTTTAAAGCCCTGTCTCATTAAGAGATGCATTTCCAATAAAATTGTGCATTGTTTTTTTTAAAGATTGGCACCTGAGCTAACAACCACTGCCAATCGTCTTTTTTTTTCTTTTTCTTCTTTTCTTTCTTCTTCTTCTCTGCAAAGCCCCCCAGGACATAGTTGTATACTCTAGTTGTAGGTCCTTCTGGTTGTGCTATGTGGGACGCAGCCCACCCATGAGTCATGCCATGTCCGCGCCCAGGATCTGAACCGGTGAAATCCTGGGCCGCTGAAGCAGAGCACACAAACTCAACCACAGCCACAGGGCTGGCCCCCTATGCACTTTTATATAAAGATTTATAATAGGTTTATGTTATTTTGTGTACTAATAATAATTGTAATGATAACTGAATCCAAAAGAAATTTTTAATACTTACAGTCTTATAGTTATAAGAAATTTAAAAGTTAAGCATTTCAAAATGTTTTACCTGCTGAGCTCTCAGCCTGAGGGCCTCAAAACAAACCAGAGGGCAGAAGCCAGACCAGGAACAGGGGCTGTCCAAGTAAAGCTAGTGACTCACATAGACAGCACAACTAGGCAAGTGGCCTGGCCCAAGGCCGTGGGCAGGAGGATGAGTTCAAGTGAAGCAGCGGGGCGGGGGGTCAGGGTTCAGGTGGAGCACAAGAAACAGGCTAAACGTTCTATCCCCTAAAAGGAGAAACACCATCCCGGGAACTGTATTGAGGATGTGGGTGTTCGTAATAGCTCAAGTGGAGACAATCATGGAATGCTGCGAGCTGGACTGGCTCCCCAACTCCACGCCCACTGCATAGATGGGGAAGCTGAGGCCTAGAGAAGCAGTGAGTCAGCAGCAAGCTTAAGACAGGAACCTTGGTGTCCTCTCTCCTAGCCCTGTGCTCCTCTCCTGTGCCACTCTAAATAAATATGATGGCTGCTCCAAATGGGGCTGCCACCTCCTGCCTGGCTTTCGACTGGCCTGAATGAGGAGGGGAGGAAGATAAAACATGAGTGAGTGAGTGGTCAACAAGGACCAGGCTTCCCTGAAAGACAGAGAAATTGAAGGGGCTGGCAGAGCAGAAGAGCGTTGGAGAAACATCTCTGGCCTAGACCCACTCCAGCTCATCCAGTGGCTCGTGGTGTGACACGAGGCACGGCATTCCTCCCTTCTGGGCCTCTGTGAAATGTGGTGACTACACTAGGTTCACTATTTGCAAACTGATCTGCAGGGCGCTAGGTTTCTACAGAGGTGCCTCAGGGACTCCCATGGGGGATAGGAGGGAGTTAAACGGCTGGGGCTCCATGTTTTCCCCAACACCCCCACCTCCATTAGAGTACCCCCACTTGTATGTGTCTGATATGGTAGCTTCCGTGAAGGAGTTCATTGGAAAAAAGTGTTCAGTTGCTTTAAAAAAAAAACCCACTACAGGACTTAGTGACCTCTAGGGCTTTTCTTGTTCTACTGCTTTATGTTTCTCTGGAACGATTTATTCATTTAGTTCACTAAACATTCACTGAACACATACTATATAGTGAAAGCTCTATAAACCCAAAGATAACCACAACATGCCCTTCCCCTCAATGGACTTAAAATCTGGCAAGGGAGACAGCTTGAGAAGGGATGATTATACAGATCATGAAGTAGAGAAGGGTTTTAAGGAGGAGGTGGCACTTGAGCTGGGCTTTGAAGAATGTAGAGGAGGTGGATCTCCGTATCCAGTGATGGTGAACTAAGCAGTTTAGACCAGCTCTCCTGCTGAGGACAACCAGAACACCTGCTCAATGGCAGCAGAGAGGTAAGAAGGTAGGAAAGATAATTTGGCCCAGACACAAGGAGGGAAGTCGAGACAGGGAGGAAATCCAGGGAAGTGAGCCTAAGCAGTTGGGGCCACTTCTCCAGGAGGTATTTACTGCTTCTGGATGGGACAGCTGGGAGGCTAAGAGTAATTTTGATGCACACAAATCATGTCAAAGTTGGCTTATTCCAGAATTCAAAGTTGATTTAATATTTTTTAAATTATTCAGAATAATTTTCCAAATTAACATAATACAAAGGGAAATGACAACATCAAGTTAATAAGTGTAGAAAAACCTTTATAAAATGCAATATCCATTTTGGATTTTAAAAAGGTAACAAACTAATAATAGAAGAGAACTTTTCTGATCTAGTAAAGTATCTACAAAATAATACCTACAGCAGACACAAAATTATCATATGACCCAACAATTCCACTCCTAGGTATATACTCAAAAGAATTGAAAAACATGTTCAAGCAAAAACGTGCACCTGGCAGCACTATTCACAAGAGCCAAAGGGTGGAAACAACCCACATGTCCATCAGCTGCTGGACTGATAAACAAAATGTGACATATCCGTACGATGCTGTGCTATTCAGTCGCACAAAGGAATGAAGCACTGATACCGCTACGACATGGTGAACCTTGAAAACACTACACTGGGTGAAAGAAGCCAGACACAAAAGGCCACATATTGTTTGATTCTGTTTTAGTGATTCTCAGAGACCCAGGGGAGGAGAGAATGGAAAATGACTCCTTAATGGGTACAGGGTGTTCATGAAAATAAGCCATAACCGATCTATAAATGAAAATTTGGGAGAGTTTATTCTGAGCTAAAATGTGAGGACCATGGCCTGGGGCCTTTCTTCCTGAAGGAAGGAAGGGCACCAAAGAAGTGGGGTTCACAGAGTGGTTATATACCCCCAAACAGGATGTTTCACATAGGATTGAAATGTCCTTTTAGAATAGTCACGAGACTGCTCTGTTGGCACAGCGATTGATGGACACAGCAGGTAGGTTTGCTGTCTCTGTGGACACAGCAGGGTGGCAGGTCTGTTGTCTCAAGCTGGGTGGTCACAGGTGAGCTGAGTGGTCAAAGGTGAGCACAACAATCAGTTCCTAGCCTGAGGAAAGATGCTTATCCTTAAGGAAATGCCAATGTGGGGTATGTTGCACCTTTATCTTAAGGCCATTTATTCTGGCCATAGAAAATGTTTAAAGCAGATATACAATGCGTGCTCAATGGCCACAGTCAGGCCCTTTTGGAAAAAGCAAAGTCAGGCTGAATTAGGTTTACACCAAATGGCTTCCTCATATACTCCAATATATCCTATTGCTTGCCATTTCTATTTGTCATGGGTTTCATTTGGGAGTAATGAAAATGTTCTAGAACTAAAATAGTGGTGAGGTTTGTACAACATTGTGAATGTACTAAATGTCACTAATGGTAAATTATATGTTATGTATATTTTGCCACAGAAAAAATTAGCAATTACCAAATGTTGGTGAGGAGGTATAGCAATTGGAATTCTCATAGCTTGCTGTAAAATGGTACAGCTACTTTGGAAAATAGTTTGATATTTTCTTTTAAAGTTAAAGTATACTTACCATATGATTCCCAATTCTACTCTTAGTTATTTACCCAAGAGAAATGAAAATATAGGTTTATACAAAGTTTTGTAAAGAATGTTCTTAGAGGGGCTGGCCCCGTGGCATAGTGGGTTAAGTTCGCAGACTCTGCTTCAGCAGCCCAGGATTCGTGGGTTTGGATTCCAGGCACAGACCTACACCACTCATAAAGCCATGCTTTGGTGGCATCTCACATACAAAATAGGGGAGGATGGGCATAGATGTTAGCTCAGGGACAATCTTCCTAATCAAAAATAAATAATGTTCTTGGAAGTTTTTTGTCATAATAGCCCCAAACTAGAAGCAGTTCAGGTGTCCATCAGTAGAATACTGAATAAACAGACTGTGGTACATATATAAATGAAATATTATTCAGTAGTGAAAAAAAAAGAATAAACTACTGACATAGGCAACAATATGATGGATGGATGGATGTCAAAAACATTATGGTAAGTGAAAAAAGCCTTAAAAAAAGGTAAATATCATCCCATTTATATGAAATTCTAGAACAGCCAAAATTAATCTATGGTGGAAAAAAATCAGAAAAGTGATTGTCTCTAAGGAGTAAAAGTAGGGATTGACTGTGAAAGGTATAAGAGAACATTCTGGGGTGATAGCAATATTCTATAACTTGATGGGGGTTTGGGTTACATATGCATTAGTCAAAATTAAGCAAATGTACATGCATCATGAGGAATCTCATGTGCACTTAATTGACGTAAATTTTACATCAGAAAAAAACTATAAGCAAATATTGACTTCTTGTTAATAATATGGATGCTGAACTCTTTGGGAGAACTAATATCTGCCGTTTACTTTAAAATTGACCAAAATAAAATGGATCAATTAATATATAGTGGGATGAAAAGATGGATAGTTATGTGATAAATCCAGTAGAGTAAAATGTTAATGGTAGAATGGGTATACAAGTTTTGATGGGTATACAAGTTTTCATTTACTATTAAAAAATGCTTTTGGGCCTCGCCTGGTGGTGCAGCAGTTAAGTTCACGCATTCTGCTTTTGTGGCTCAGGGTTTGCTGGTTTGGATTCTGGGTGCAGACCTATGGCACTGCTTATTGAGCCATGCTGTGGCAGGTGTCTCACAGGCAGATGGGCCTGGATGTTAGTTCAGGGCCCATCTTCCTCAGCAAAACGAGGAAGATTGGTGGTGGATATTACCTCAGGGCTAATCTTCCTTAAAAAAAATGCTTTCAATTTTGCATATGCTTGGAATTTTTTATAATAAAATGTTAGGGGGAAAAACCCTTTGATGCAGCAACTCCACCTCTAGGTATTTACACAAGAAAATTGAAAACCTATGCCCACAAAACATATGTCCTCGAAAAAGGCTTGTCTGAGAATGTTCATAGCAGCTTTATTCAAGAATAGGCAAACATAGGAAACAACCCAAATAACCATCAACAGAAGAGTGTCTGAAGTGTGTTATATCCATACAATGTAAATCTAATCAGCAATAAAAAGCAATGGACTACTGGTACATGCAACAACATGGAGGGATTTCAAGACATTTGCTGAGAGAAAGAAGCTGGGCACCAGAGTTCACACTGTATGATTTCATTTACAGGGGACAATGAAATAGGTAAAACTAAGGTGGAAAAGATATCAGAACAGTGGTTGCTCTGTGGTCTAAGGAGATTGAGGGAACTTTCTGGGATGATGGAAATGTTCTACATCTTGACATGGCTCTGTTTTACACAGGATATCCAATTGTAAAACTTCTACAGCTGAGATTTGTGCATTTCAATGTATTAAATTTTACGTCAAGAATAAAGAACCCTAAGAAATAATAATTGAGTGGAGGTGGGTAATGAGGGGAGGTATAAATGAAACAAGAATATTGAGTCTTGTTAAAGCTGGGTGATGGGAATTCATTAAACTACGCCATTTATTTTGTATATGTTGAAGTTATTTTCATAATAAGAGAATTTTTTTTAAAGATATGATTTGCAATAGCATAAAAAGTGTCAAATAAATAGCAATAATCTAAGAAAAGATGGATGAAACCTCCCTGCAGAAAAATGTTAAATATTATTGAAAGAAATTGAAGAAAATTTAAATAAATGGAGAAATATAATGTTTATGGATTGGAAGACTATATTTTAAATGTCTATTCAATGTAATCTCAATAAAAATTTCAACTAATTATTTTATTGTGGAAGTTGACAAGTTGATTCCAAAATATATGTGGAAATGCAAAGGACCTAAATAGCCAAGATGATGTGGGAAAAAAATAAAGTTGAAGGACTTGAACTACAAGGTTTCAACATTTATAATAAAGCTACATTAGTTTAGGACAGTATGATTTTAGTACAGGGATACCAAGTAGAATAGCTAAAATTAAAATGTCTGACAATACTAAGTGTTGGTGAGGATGTAGAGCCCTGGAACTCCCCTATATTGCTTTCCAGGGTATAAACTGATACAACCTTGGAAAAGGTTTGGTGCTATCTACACGTATATCAATACCATGACCTGGCAATTCCATTCCTAGGTATATACCCAAGAGAAATCTTTGCTGCAGCCACCAAAAGACACATACAAGAATGTCCATAGCAATGTTCATAAAGCCCAAAACTGAAACAACTCAGACTTCCAACAACAGGAGAAAAGATAAACAGAAGTTAGAATAGTGGTTGTCTTAGGGAGGGGGGTGTAATTGACTGGAAAAGGTAGTGGGAAGCCTTCTGGTTTGCCATAAATATCTATCTTGAACTAAGTGATGGTTACATGGGTACATATGTAAAAATTTATTGAGCACTTCACTTAAGCTTCATGCACTTTACACACTTTATACATGTTATATCTCCATTTCAAATATTTTTGAAAGCTCCTCCTAGATACAAGAATATATTCATGAAGAATATTTCTTAAATAGGGCATTAAAGCACCAACAGTAAGGAAAAGACTGGTAAATTTGACTACGTAACAATTAAAAACTTCTCTCTATCAAAGGATGGTGTTGAGAGAAAGAGAAGCCTCTGAGTGGTGGAGATATTTGCTATACATGTAACAGACAAAGAGCATCATGTCCATATTATGTAAAGAACTGATTATAAGGGCTGGCCTGGTGATGTAGTGGTTAAGTTCGAGTGCTCTGCTTCAGCAGCCCTGGGCTCAAGGGTTTGGATCCCGGGAACAGACCTACACCACTCATCAAGCCATGCTGTGGTGGGATCCCACATACAAAATAGAGGAAGATTGCAACAGAAGTTAGCTCAGAAACAATCATCCTCATCAAAAAAAAAAGTGACTATACACACGTATATGTATATAATAAATATATGTACATATTTACACATACATTAAAATTATATGCATATATAAATAAAGACATTTTATGATGTGTGTTTATTTTCTATACACATACATGAATGTATGTGTATGTATATATGTATACATGTATGGGTGTATACATGCATATATTTATAAAATATATACACATCTCCAAAATAAGGAAAGAAAAAGACATAGCACACAGTAAAAAAACAATGAGCAAAACACTTGAATAAGCACTTTGCAATAGAGAATATTAAATAGCCAATAAATAAATATAAAGGTGTTCAATCTCACTAATCATCAGGGAAATGCAAATTAAAACTATCTATGCCCACTAGAATGGCTAAAGTTTAAAAGACCAACAATACCAAGTGTTGGTACAAATGTAGAGCACCCGCAGCTCTCATGCACTGCTAACGGGAGTACCAACTGATATAATCACGAGTTTGCTGGATTTGTTAAAGTTAGCAATATGCATACCCTAAGATCCAGAAATTCCACCCCAAGGTTTGCACCCAGCAGAAATGCATGCATGTGTACAGAGGGAGATTTGCAAAAGAATATTGGCAGCAGCATTTATTCATAATCACCAAAAACTAGAAACAATCCAAATGTCCATCACAGTAGAATGCATAAATAATTTGTAGCATATTTATACAAAAGGAGATCTATACAACATTGTAAGTGAACTACACACAGCTCTGCACAGCAACATAGATGACTCTCACAAGAATAAAATTGAGCCAAAGAAGCAAAACGCAAGAGTGCATACTGTATGATTCCATTTAAATACGGTTCAAAACAGGCCAAACTAAACTGTAGAATTTAGAGTTGCATTCCTATGTGGTAAAAAGAAAAAGCAGGGAGGTGGTTTCCACAAAAGTCAAAATGACGGAGGGAGAGGATTGTAATTAGACAATGTTTGGAGGGAGGGGAGCAGAAGTGGGAGGAGGTGATGCTGGCATGCCGGGAATGTTCTATTTCTTGATCTGAGTGTTGCTTACTTGGATATTTGCTTTATAATAACTCATGGAGCTGTGGATTTATGTTTTAAACACTTTTCTGAGTGACTGTTACATTTCAAAATATTGAAAAAAAAAGAGGCTTAAAAAGTACTGGGGGAAAGAAAAAGACTATGTAAGACTTCACCAGGCAGAGAAGGGAGAAGTAGGGTTTCTCCAACAGAGAGAAGAGCATTGGAGAGATATGGGGCCTGCAGATCCATGGCATGGTGGGGGCAGGGAGGGTTGTCTGGTGGCCCCACAACAAAGAATGGAGCAATGACAGATGAAGCCGGAATGACAATTCGAGGCCAGATTATGAGGGACTATGAATATAGCCACCACATGAGACTATGAAGGTTGTGCCCCATGCACTGGCACCCAGCCAAGAGTGCAAAGCCATCTATCCTGGCATATTCTGGGTCTGCTGGAGGAAGGGAAGTCCTCTTTTATTTTGCACAAAGCTCCACCTCTGGAAGGGACAATATCTCCTTATATTATTTTTTCGTATGATTTTGAAGCTTTGTTTTTTAAATATTGTAAGGAACTGGGACTTTACTCCAGAGGCACTGCTAAATGATAATGTGCACCATGCATTCTTTCAACATCAGACTCCTCAAGTCTGTGCAATGCTTCTTTCCCTGCCCAAATTAGAGGGCTCCAGAAGAGGAGCTCCTACCCAGTCTTTGGCTTGTTTGCCACCTCTCTCCTCCCCAGCAACCTAGGGAGCCCTGGTAAGAGTTCCTTAGACATCGTCGACTGACTGCCTCCACGCCTCCACTCATCATTACTGAGGCTCGGCCAAGGATCACAAAAGAATTAAGCCCTTATGGTAATTAGTGGGATGAGGTGATCTCACAGATTGGGGAGGTCCCAGATGCTACAAAATGTGAAATATGAAAAGGGCAGGCTGTTTCCAGAGATTTTACATAGGCAGCCTTTGTGGATGGTGGTGTCAAAAGGACCAGTACAGAGTCTTACACGAGGTGCCAAGGGCCTGTGGTGGTCCAGGTGGGTTTCCTCAATCCCTCCTCCCACCCCATTCCCTTGCACCTGAATTCCTCACCACAAAGTTCTTAGATTGGCTGAATATCTTTTTTTCTGCAAAGACTGGCACCTGAGCTAAGATATGTTCCCAAACTCCTCCTCCACCTCCCCCTCCCCCTCCCCTTCCCCTCCCTCTCCCCCTCCTCCTCCTCCACAAAGCCCTCCAGTACACAGTTGTATAGTCTAGCTGTAGGTCCTTCTGGCTGTGCTATGTGGGACGCCACCTCAGCACGGCCTGATGAGTGGTGCCATATCTGCACCCAGGATCGGAACCAGCAAAACCCTGGGCCACCAAAGCGGAGCACCCAAACTTAACCTGGGGCCGGCCCCAGCTGAATATCTTGAAAAGCGTCCTCTCCAAGGAGATGAGTAATAAAACTAAGTATAAACAAACATCCTTCAAATTAGCTGAAAGGTGAGCTAATGAAGATGAGTACACACTGGTGAGTAGGAAGTCACATTATGTTGACCATTCATCTTGAGCACATCAGCACCTGCTCGGCTCCCCCCATCCTCTCCTTTCTGTGGCTCTCTAACTCCCATCTGCCCCAGGCTCCTAGACAAGGGAGACTTAGGGGACCCCAGGGGCATTGAGGGGCTTCAGCAACAAGGCAATCTGGCTGCTGATCCTATATCCCAGAGTCCCTCTGTAACAGTGACCTGAATCTCTTTGCCTGGGCCTCAGCTCTCCTAGAATCTGTGGATCCTGGCTGAGTCTCTGGATAGTGCCAGCTCCTACCTTCCCATTCCTGTGCTAAATAACTGGTGAGGACTCCTGCCATTTCTTGCAGGCTCTCCTGGGCAAAAGGTAACACCCAGAGTTTGTCTTTGCTTTTAGTCTTTATCCTGATTGGACAAAAGCCAAAATGGGATGTTTACGCTGTAGCAGAACAATAGAACACTAGAATCCAGCTGCATAGCTGATATCATATTCTATCATGTTTTATGTCCAACTACATTTTTTTGCCAATACATTCCTTCCCTACTCTGGAAAGTCAGGATATTGGTATGACATGAGTAAATTAAGTTGAAATGTTAGGAGAGAGGCATATTAGTATGCGTACAGGGATATGTGTCCCCCTGTCCATGCTATATCACCATTCCCAGAGGCCAGCTATTCACCTGGAACCACCCCTACCTCTTGACAACATCTCTGGTTTCCACACCAGGTGCCATGGGCACATCTAGTTGCAGGTTCTTGACTCTTTGACCTGCTTCATCTACTTGGAATTAATTGCTCCATACTTAAACATGTCATAAGAAAAACCAGAAGTGATTGTAACTATAGTTCAAAAGCTGGGCCTTCGTAATTTGATGCACTAATACATTTTGAATGACATTTAGGAAAATGAAGCAGAAGTGGCTCAAAATGAAACTTGGTCATGTATAATTACCATGTAAAGAAAAGAATATAATTTGAAACTATTAAATAAAAAGTTGTCCACATTGAGAGAGATCTTCCATTAAGGATAAATTTTCATGAAACATTCGGGTTATTGTGGCCCAGGAGGTCTCACTCAAACCTCACCAAAGGTGAGTTCAATTTTATCAAACCCTTGAATTCATTAATATTTTCAATAGCTCAGCTCTCTTATTTTGAGCCCTTCAGGCTCCATCACCTCCAGCTGTCTGCTGGCTTTGGGCCTCTTGAAGTCTTTTTTTTTTACCCCAGATCTTTGGAAAGAGCAGTATTTTAATTATACACAATAATTTTTCAGTTACCATTTTCTAGTCTCTCCTCTACTATTGTCAACTCTTTATCTACAAATGCTTAGGCACAGATACCATCCTGACTCTAATAATGTCAAAATGTACAGGTTTTTCTCCTACCTTAAAAAAGTGAAAAAAAAAAGTTTTGTCTCTTCAAGTGATCTTTTGAAATATGTTTACTCTGTATAATGTTTTCACATCTTTATAGAGAGTGGCAGCAACTCAACCTGCAGAAATAGAAGAGGCGCCCACTCCCCACCCAGTGCTTCAGCCCCAGGCTCCAGCCACACAGTCACCTGGAACACAGCACAGTGTGGGGGACTGGTTGGGGGAGGTGCAAAGCTGGGGAGAGGCACCCTGTCTCTGCCCAGCACTCCAGCCCCATGATCACTGGGAGCACAGCACAGAGAGAGAAGCAGCAGCTGGTGGAACCCTGTGAGTGCCCACAGCACCACACAGAGAGGCAGCAGTTGGGGGAGTCACGCAGGTATAAGAAAGTGCCTCTTTCCCCACCTGGCATTCCAGTCCTGCAAGCACCCAGAGCTCCACACAGAGTGAGAAGGAGAGGCTGGGGGAAGCACAGGGGAAGGAGAGTACCCCTCCCCCTGCCCAGAGCTCCAGATCTGCCATCAGCCAGAGGATCACACAGTGAGAAATGCAGCCAGTGGCTGGAGCTGGGGAGCCCCAGACCATGCTGGACCCAGAATATGCAGTGCCTGATCCTCACCCAATGGAGGCACATGGCAGCAGTGACCAGATAATAATGTCATATGGAGGCAAAAATCCACACCATAAAGCAGTATGAGATAGTATATTAAATCTCCAGCCCACAAGGGAAATGGCAAGTACCCAAAAACCAGCCCCAAAGACACAGAAATCCATAACCTAAATGACAAAGAATTCAAAATAGCTATCATAAAAAACTCAGTAAGTTACAAGAAAACACAGAAAGACAAATTAACAAATTCAGGAGCTTCTTCACAAAAGAGATTGAAACTTCAAAGAAGAACCAATCAGAACTTTTGGAGATGGAAAAGACAATGGATGAGATTTTAAAAAAAAATCTGGACTCCCTAAACAACAAAACTGACAATATGGAAGACTGAATTAGCAATTTAGAAGATAATGCTATAGAAAAGCTTTCAGAGGGAAGAGAAGGAAGAACTAAGACTAAAAAGAAATGAAGAGGCTCTCAGAGAAATATCTGACTCAATTAGGAAATTCAACATAAGGATTATAGGTATTCGAGACAGGGAAGAGAAGGAGAATGGAGCAGAAGTCTTGTTCAAAGAAATAATAGCGGAGAACTTCCCAAACCTGGGGAAGGAGATGGAAATCCAAGTGAAAGAAGCTACCAGAACTCCCAACTATGTTAACATAAAAAGATCTACTGAGGGGCTGGCCTCGTGGCTGAGTGGTTAAGTTTGCGCGCTCTGCTGCAGGTGGCCCAGTGTTTCATTGGTTCGAATCCTGGGCGCAGACATGGCACTGCTCATCAAACCACGCTGAGGCAGCGTCCCACATGCCACAACTAGAAGGACCCACAACGAAGAATATACAACTATGTACCGGGGGGCTTTGGGGAGAAAAAGGGAAAAAATAAAATCTTTAAAAAAAAAAAAAGATCTACTGAAAGGCATACAGTAGTAAAGCTGGCAAAAGTCAATGACAAAGAAAAAATATTAAGGGCAGCAAGGCAGAAGAAAATAATAACTTACAAAGGAAACCCTATCAGGACAAAAATGGAAGCAGGAAGAGCAATAGGGAGACAAGTGCAAAGGTGCAAACTGTTGAGGACTAGGATGGTGGCAGGAGAGATTCAGAAAAAAGGGATGAATTTGAAATTTGCTTAAAATTAGAATTGGCAGGACTTGGTGATGGGTTGAAGGTGGACGTGATGGAGAGGGAGATGTGGAGGCTATATAGAAGCTCGTTCTAGACCTCATCCTGCCGCTGTCTGGCCCTGAGTAGCAGGAATGAGGGAGGATGACTCTTGGTCAAGATAGCCTGAGCTTCTCCTGTGTAACTAGCTCTGTCCTTACTGGAGTATGGGCTCTGGAAAAGCCCCAGGCCAAGCTCCTGAGCCCATCCTCTCTTCATAGGTGTCTAGGCGATGCTGGAAGAGGTGTGAAAACATCTGCTGTTCAGCTTCCCTTCCTGTCCTTGACCTGTGCCACAAAAGGACTTGGACCAGGGACCTGTACCCTGAGCTTATCTCTGCTGCCCTGACCCCAACAGAGCTGAAGATTTCACAGGGAAGAAGGAACCGCAGGTTAACAGGATATGAATTTCTCCCCCTTTTTTTCTGCTTATCTTTAATATTCCTTGAAAGGAGTCATTGGCCCCTTTTTGGGGGGGGGGCGGGGCAGGGTAGAACAACTTCTCCAGGACTAATAAGACATGTCTTCTCCAGGGAGTACAAATTAGGTAACTGCATTTTTTTTTTAAGTTACCATTTATATTTTCAAATGAGATGACCTTTGCATTTTTATTTTATTTATTTATTTTTAAAGATTTTATTTTTTCCTTTTTCTCCCCAAAGCCCCTCCGGTACATAGTTGTATATTCTTCGTTGTGGGTCCTTCTAGTTGTGGCATGTGGGACGCTGCCTCAGCGTGGTTTGATGAGCAGTGCCATGTCTGCGCCCAGGATTCGAACCAACGAAACACTGGGCCACCTGCAGTGGAGCGCACAAACTTAACCACTCGGCCACGGGGCCAGCCCCAGGTAATTGAATTTTTTAAGAACTGGACACCCACCCCTCAACTATCTACTTCTGCCACTTCACGCATGGAGAACTAGTTGTTCTGTTGCTAAAAAATGAGGCTGGCTGTTTTTTTAAAAAAATCAAATTTACTCAGGTAAAAGTTACATACAATAAAATGCACCCATTTTAAGTATACAGTTTGATGTGGGTTGTTTTGTTTTTTTAGGTCAATGGGTTTTTACAAGTGTAAATCCCCATGTAACTGCCAGCCAGCACACTCAAGGTATAGAATACTTCCATCACCTCAGAAAGTTTCCTTGTGCCCCTGTGCGGTCAATTCCCAGACCCCAGCCCAGGAAACTGGTTTGCTTCCTCTGCCATTACAAGATTAGTTTTGCCCATTCAAGAATTTCATGTGTGTAGAATCATATGACATGTAATTTTTGTGTGTCTGGCTTCTTTTCTTAGCATAATGTTTTAAAAGTGTCTCCCTGGTGCTGCATGCATGGGCGACCCATTTCTATTGCTGATCAGTGTTCCACTGCATGGATGTACAATTTCTTGAGTATATATCCACACAAAGAAGTGTACTCAAATATTCATAGCAGCTTTATTCATAACAGCCCCAAACTGGTTGAACATTCAAACACAACACAGGAGACATCTGGGAGCCCTATGCAGCCATATGCCTTAAGGTGGTGATGGGGCTGGATCTCCCAGAGGAAGTTGAAGCTAATCGGCAGGAGCTCCATGGAAAGAGAGGGGCCACAGCTGGGAGAATGTGGTTCTGTGCTTCTCCCCTGCTGTGTACCTCCCCCAGATGGCCTCTCTCTCAATTCACTGACTTCCCGGCGAATGTGGGGCTGGAATATGGAGCTGGAGTGCCGAGTGGGGACTGTGCGCTTCTCCCCAGCTGCACACCTCCCCCAGCTGGCCCCTCCCCCAGCTGGCCCCTCCCTCACCGTACCACTCTCCTGGCGAACGTGGGGCTGGAGCACTGGGCTGGCACTGGGCGCCTCTCCCCAGCTGTGCACCGCGCCCCTTCCCCCAGCCGGCCCCCTCTCACTGTGCTGCTCTCCCAGTTAGCGTGGGGCTGGAGCACCAGACTGGGACTTTGTAACCCCTTTCCTATTTTTTTTTCCTTTCAGACATGAGGGCCTTATTGAGGATTTCTTGTGGGGGAGGGGGGTCTTGTGGTGATGAACTCCCTTAGATTTTCTTTATCTGGGAAAGTTTTTATTTCTCTGTCATATCTAAAGGAGATTTTCTCTAGATAGAGAATTCTTGGCTAAAAGTTTTTGTCTGTCAGGATTTTGAATATAGCATTCCACTCTCTCCTAACCTGTAAGGTTTCTGCTGAGAAATCCACTGAAAGCCTATAACCATTTCACAGCAGCCAAATGGTCTTTTAAAAAGTAAACGGAGTGACGTCAGCACCATGGCGAGAGAGCTCTTCCCTTGGAGTCTCCTTTCTAAAATGCAACCAAATGTCCATCAACAGGAGAATGGATAAACAAAATTGAGTAACATACTAAACAGTGAAATTGTGAGGTTATATGGTAAATTGGTGATTCACTTTATAAGAAACTGCCATTTTCTGATTATTGCATCCCTATTCATCTCCTTGCTCAGGGCAGCCACTCACTTACAAATGAAAGAGGAGAAATTACAACGGATACCACAGAAATACAAAAGATTACAAGAGAATATTATGAAAAACTATATGCCAAAAAACCGGACAATCTAGAAGAAATGGATAAATTCTTAGACTCTCACAACCTCTCAAAACTGAATCAAGAAGAAATAGAGAATCTGAATAAACCAATCACAAGTAAAGAGATTGAAACAGTTATCAGAAACCTCCCCAAAAATAACAGTCAAGGACCAGATGGCTTCTCAGGAAAATTCTACCAAGCATTCAAGGAAGATTTATCACCTATTCTTCTCAAACTATTCAAAAAAATTGAGGAAGACAGAAATATTCCTAACACATCAAATAAGTCCAACGTCACCCTGATACCAAAGCCAGATAAGGACAACAAAAGGAAGGAAAATTACAGGTCAATATCACTGATGAACATAGATGCAAAAATCCTGAACAAAATATTGACAAACCGACTATAGCAATACATTAAAAAGATCATACACCATGATCAAGTAGGATTCATACCAGGCACACCGGGATGGTTCAACAACCGCAAATCAATCAACGTGATATACCATATTTAAAAAATGTGGAACAAAAACCAGATGATAATCTTCATAGATGCAGAGGAAGCATTTGACAAGATCCAACATCCATTCATGATAAAAACTCTCAATAAAATAGGTATTGAAGGAAAGTACCTCAACATGATAAAAGCTGTATATGACAAACCCACAGCCAACATCATACTCAATGGGGGAAAACTGAAAGCCATCCTTCTGAGAACAGGAGCAAGACAAGGGTGCCCACTCTCATCACTCATAACATAGTACTGGAGGTTTCAGCCAGAGAAATTAGACAGGAAAAAGAAATAAAAGGAATCCAAATAGGCGCTGAAGAAGTGAAACTCTTGCTGTTTGCAGATGACATGCTTTTATATATAGAAAACTCTAAAGAATCCATCAGAAAACTATTAGAAATAATCAACAACTACAGCAAAGTTGCAGGGTACCAAGTCAGCTTATAAAAATCAGTAGCATTTCTATACTCTAATAACAAACTAACAGAACAAGAACTCAAGAATACAATCCTATTTACCATTGCAGCAAAAAGAATAAAATATCTAGTAAGAAATTTAACCAGGGAGGTGAAAGATTTATACAAAGAAAACTATAAGACATTACTGAAAGAAATTGACAATGACATTAAAAAATGGAAAGATATTCCATGCACACGGATTGGAAGAATAAACATAGTTAAAATGTCCATTCTACCTAAAGCAATCTACAGATTCAATGCAATCCAAATCAGAATCCCAATGACATTCTTCACAGAAATAGAACAAAGAATCTTAAAATTCATATGGGGCAACAAAAGACCTCGAATAGCCAAAGAAATCCTGAGAAACAAAAGCAAAGCTGGAGGCATCACAATCCCTGACTTCAAAATATACTACAAAGCTATAGTAATCAAAACAGCATGGTACTGGTACAAGAACAGGCACACAGATAAATGGAACAAAATTGAAAGCCCAGAAATAAAACCACACCTGTATGGACAGCTAATCTTCAACAAAGGAGCCGAGAATATACAATGGAGAAAGGAAAGCCTTTTCAATAAATGGTGCTGGGAAAACTGAACAGCCACACACGAAAGAATGAAAGTAGACTATTACCTTTCCCCATGCACAAAAATGGACTCAAAATCGACCAAATACTCGAAGGTAAGACCTGAAACCATAAAACTTCTGGAAGAAAATATAGGCAGTACACTCTCTGACATCAGCCTTAAAAGGATATTTCTGAATACTATGTCTACTCAGAGAAGCAAAACAAAAGAAAAAATAAACAAGTGCGATTTCGTCAGACTAAAGAGCTTCTGCAAGGCAAAGGAAACCAAGATCAAAATGAAAAACAACTCACCAACTGGGAGAAAATATTTGCAAATCAGATATCTGATAAGGGGTTAATCTCCGTAATATATAAAGAATTCACACACATGAACTACAAAAAAACAAACAACCCAATCAAAAAGTGGGCAGAAGATATGAACAAACATTTTTCCAAAGAAGATATACAGATGGCCAATAGGCACAGAAAAAGATGCTCAACATCACTAATCATCAAGGAAATGCAAATCAAAACTACACTTAGATATCATCTTACACCCATTAGAATGGCTATAATCACCAAGACAAAAAAGAACAAATGTTGGAGAAGTTGTGGACAAAAGGGAAACCTCACCCACTGCTGGTGGGAATACAAACTGGTGCAGCCACTATGGAAAACAATATGGAGATTTCTCAAAAAATTAAAAATAGAAATAACATACGACCCTGCTATCTCACAAGTGGATATTTACCCAAAGAACTTGAAATCAACAATTCAAAGCGACTTATGCACCCCTATGTTCATTGCAGCACTATTCACAATAGCCAAGACGTGGAAGCAACCCAAGTGCCCATCCACTTATGATTTGATAAAAAAGATGTGGTATGTGTGTATATATATACTACTCAGCCATAAAAAGATGAAATCATCCCATTAGCAGCTACATGGACGGACCTTGAGGGCATCATGTTAAATGAAATAAGCCAGTCAGAGAAAGACAAACAACACATGATTTTACTCATATGTGGAATATAAACAAACTTACGGACAAAGAGAACAAATTAGTGGTTACTGGGGGAAGGGGAATGGAGGGTGGGCACAAGGGGTGGAGGGGCATACTTATATGGTGCATGACAAATAATAATGTACAACTGAAATTTCACTACATTATAAGCTATTATGACCACAATAAACAAAAAAAGTAAATGAGATTAGATAACTCTCTGCTTAAAAATCCTTCAAAAATATGTTGTTACTTTTAGGAAGAATTCCAAAATCCTTAAGATGTTCCTTGATGCTTTGTGTGATCTAGTCCTGCCACCCTCTCTGGAACTATCTGATGCCTGCTTCTTTTCACTCATGATGTTTTAGCCATCCTAACCCACTCTTCTCCTCTGCCATACCCTGTTTCCTGCCCCAGGGTCTTTGCACATGCTATTTCCTCCCCTTAAATGTTCTTCTCCTCCACTCTTCACCTGACTCATGCTTTAGGTTTTAGTTTAGAAGCCACATCCTGCCCCTTATGTTCACATAGTACCCTGCAATTTTTTCATCATATAACTTGTCATATTCTTTAATTATACATTTATTCATGTGATTGTTTCCTAGCTGTTGGCCTAATTATACTTCATAAAGGCAGCAAGGGTGTCTGATTTGCTCATCACTGAATTCTTGAGGCCTAGAATCATGCCTGGCATTTAAGAGGGCTAAGTAGACATTCTTTAAATGGATAGATGAATGGAGGGGTGTTTCAAAATACAGGTTTTATAATTTTTTTAGGTATGGCAAGGTCAACAGACCAGGAGATGACTGTCATTGAAAAAATAGTTTGTATTTTGATGCTTTGACATCTTGGGGCCCTGCTGACTTTGGAGGGACTGCCCTTCCCAGGGTTAGCCAATTCTTAGAGATGGTAAACAACTCACCTGGGAGTGTGTCTTTGAAACGCAAAGGCATGAAAAACCATGGGGGACACACAGGAGAGCCCCAGGTTAGTCAGGAGGCAGAGGGAGTAAGGGCAAAACGTGGGCAAAAACCTTTACTGCGGTTTCTGCAGGAAGGAACAGGTGAGGTAGGGTAAGAAGGCTTGGGATTGGCTAGTTTGAATAATGTCAGCCAACTCTGGGCATAAGAGGGGCTGTCTTATTCTTTACAGAAATAGAACAAAGAATCCTAAAATTCATATGGGGCAACAAAAGACCCTGAATTGCTAAAGCAATCCTGAGAAAAAAGAACACAGCTGGAGGCATCACAATCCCTGACTTCAAAACATACTACAAAGCTACAGTAATCAAAACAGCATGGTACTGGTACAAAAACAGGTGCACAGATCAATGGAACAGAATTGAATGCCCAGAAATAAAACCACACATTTATGGACAGCTAATCTTTGACAAAGGAGCTGAAGGCATACAATGGAGAAAAGAGAGTCTTTTCAACAAATGGTGCTGGGAAAACTGGACAGCCACGTGTAAAAGAATGAAAATTGACCATTCTTTTTCGCCATTCACCAAAATAAACTCAAAATGGATCAAAGACCTAAAGGTGAGACCTGAAACCATAAGGCTTCTAGAAGAAAATGTAGGCAGTACACTCTTTGACATCAGTATTAAAAGGATCTTTTCGGACACCATGTCTTCTCAGACAAGGGAAACAACAGAAAGAATAAACAAATGGGACGTCATCAGACTAAAGAGCTTCTTCAAGGCAAAGGAAAACACGATTGAAACAAAAAAACAACACACTAACTGGGAAAAAATATTTGCAAGTAATACATCTGACAAAGGCTTAATATCCATAATATATAAAGAATTCCCACAACTCAACAACAAAAAATCAAACAACCCGATCAAAAAATGGGTGGGAGACATGAACAGACATTTCTCCAAAGAGAATGTACGGATGGCCAATAGGCACATGAAAAGATGCTCATCATCGCTGATCATCAGGGAAATGCAAATCAAAACTACACTAAGATATCACCTTACACCCATTAGAATGACAAAAATAACTAAAACTAATAGTAACAAATGTTGGAGAGGTTGTGGAGAAAAAGGAACCCTCATACACTGCTGGTGGGAATGCAAACTGGTGCTGCCACTATGGAAAACAGTATGGAGATTCCTCAAAAAATTAAAAATAGAACTACCATATGACCCAGCTATCCCTCTACTGGGTATCTATCCAAAGAGCTTGAAGTCAGCAATTCCAAAAGTCCCATGCACCCCAATGTTCATTGCAGCATTATTTACAATAGCCAAGACATGGAAGCAACCTAAGTGCCCATCAAATGATGACTGGATAAAGAAGATGCGGTATATATATACAATGGAATACTACTCAGCCATAAAAAAAACCAAAATCATCCCATTTGCAACAACATGGATGGACCTTGAGGGAATTATGTTAAGTGAAATGAGCCAGATAGAGAAGGACAATCTCTGTATGACTCCACTCATATGAGGAATTTAAACATGTGGACAAAGAGAACAGATTAGTGGCTACCAGGGGAAAGGTGAGGTGGGCAGTGAGCACAAAGGGTGAAGGGGTGCACCTACAACACAACTGACAAAAAATAATGTACAACTGAAATTTCACAAGATTGTAACCTACTATTAACTCAATAAAAAATAATAATAAAAAAGAGAGGGGCTGTCTTCAGTTTACTTGTTCTTGGAGTGGTGTGATTCAGGCAGATGTGTAGTGGCCTGGCATGTGAGAGCCTAACAGAGCAGGTAGGTGGGTGGTGGGCTCTGGATTGGTTGGTTTGCATTTAAAAGGCACACTCCCAGGTGAGTTGTTTACCATCTCTAAGAATTGGCTAACCCTGGGAAGGGCAGTCCCTCCAGGATGATCAGGGCCCCAAGATGTCAAAGCATCAAAATACAGCAAATAGAAGGCATGATTAATACAAGGGGTAAGCCCAGTACTTAGTGTGCATGAATTCCCCCAGAGGATTGGTCCTTCAATTATTAACACATGCACACACACACACACTCTTTCTCTCTCTCTCTCTCTCTCTCTCTCTCTCTCTCTCTTTCTCTCTACCCAACCACGGGACAGTAGAATCAGAGAAAGCAGGCCCTGGGCCAGAGCTATTGAAAGAGGTGCTCAAGGTATAGCTCTCTACTTTCTTTCTAGAAGCAGAATGGACACTTCTTCCTTCTTGTTTCCTTTCTACCAGGGATATTAGGAACAGTAACCACCTCCCCAGTTGGAAGCTTGTATAACTCCCAGAGGACTGGGGCTTCTAGTTCAGAAAAGGATACCCACTGAGCTGGAACCAGAGCAGTGGGACATCCTAGTCCCAGGGGAAGGCAGCACGTCTGCTCCATGCTCAGAATGTGCCTCTCTGAAGGCCTCTGAGTTACCAGGGAGAACCCAGCTACAGGCAAACACATTCGTCCCAGGCGTGGGGTGTTGGTTAGAGTTCTCAGCTACAGACCACAGAATCCATTCCAGCTAGTTTGAATAGGAAGGTATTTATTAAGGGTTAAAGACAGATCACAGAATCACTGGAGACACTAAAGAAACAGACACTGAAATGAGCCTCCAGGAAGGACTCCCAAAACCACAACACAGAACTGTGTAGCCACAGAATCTTCTGCTTGTGTGTGATCAAGAAGCTTCAGAAGCAGGAAGCTGCCATCCCAGCCATCTCCAAGAAGCCACCTCCTAAATCAGGAAGCCAACAGCAACCACCAGCTCTATACAGCCACGTGTGAGTCCATCTGGTTGGTAGAAAGTGATTCACATCTTATATTCCAGGGATAAGAGAGTCTGGAAAATATCATTTTTAGCTCCGTCCTCTCAATTAGAATGAGTGTGTGTTTATCAATCCAAGTGTTTACCACATATGTTTTGGGCTTGGTGTGTGTCCTTAAAGAGCCAGACATGTTTACTTTTTTAAACATTTGAATTATTGGACAAAATTCTTTCCCTAAATCTCAGTGGCTATGGTTCTACTCCCCATGATCCAACTTTCCAGATGCTCAACTTTCCAAATGTCTTCTTGGACATTTAAAAGTTTCTGTTCTAGCTCCTGTTGGCATATACTTATGGCTTTTTAGAACATGGAACCAAACATTTGCCCAAACTCCAACTAGAGATCGTGAGGTTGCAGCTGCTCATCTAGAACATGATCATATTTCCCAGTTAGATGAACCATTACTATTTTCTGGACCAGCTCAAGAGGTTTAGCAACTGGTCTTGACTTTCTCTGTCTCCCAAAATGCATTAAAAAGCCCTTGTAACTTATAAGACACATAGGTGAGGAATATCTTGTTGGTATCCTTGGGATTTACATCAAGATCTCTGAGTTCAAATCCTGACTCTCACATTATTTATATGTCTAATTTGGAGCAAATCATTTAACTTCTTGACATAGCAATTTTGTCATCTATAAAACAGGCCTCATACCGACTACTTCATAAAGCTGTTGAGAAAAGCAAATGAGACAATGAATACAAAACACTTGTGTAAACTGAAAAACTATTGGCCTGAGCTAGCAAGTAGGCTACTCTCATGAGCCAACTCCCATGAATTCATTAGGGCTGTCTGGAGAACTGTGTTGAGAAGGATTCTGAGGCTGTCTCTGGGTTCATTGAGAAATAGTGCAATTGCTGGCAGGAATGTCTGTTGTAACTACCAAATATTGTTGGCATTGGGAGGGCAATCACAGATGTCACATATTTGATATTATCACTCTAGATGAGTGGATGTTGTAATTATCATCATAATGGCAGAAGTCTTCTGGGGCAGCCTTAAGATGACAAAACTCTGTCATTAAAGAAGCAGCAGAAAATCACCTGAAAGAGAATGTGGCTTGAAGAAACAAGTGATATATAGTGTTGGACTAGGAGTTGATTTCCCAAACAGCAACTCCCCCCAGGGACTCAGTGGGCTAGGAACAGAACTGAACATTTAGCTCCTTCTCATCTGCTCACTTGTCAAGTCTCCGGGCCAGGCCCTCTTCCATTGCCATGACACAGACTCCAGAGCAATCTTATCCCCTCCCATGGATTCAAACACCTCCGTGGATATCTTTGGCCCAGATCTCCCAGGGTCTACACCTCTGTATCCAACTGCTGTCTGAACATTTATACTTGGTCTGTATGAGACCCAGTGTCCAGTTGCAAGCAACAGAAAACACCTCTGGCAAATTCCAGTAGGAAAATACTCAATTTAAAAAGATATTAACTCCCTGAATCCCTGAAAGGACAACCAGGCAGCATAGCAAAGAACAGTGTCAAAGATCATGCCCCGGAACTGCCAGCAGTGGACATAGGCATAGCTTCTCGGGCCACTAATCACTGAGATTGAATAGTGAATGCTGTAGCTAGAACAGCTGTCACTACAGCCTCTCAACACCGTCAGCGCCTCCCTCTCCTGAGTGGATTTTGCTTGGCTGCTGCTGTTTTGAGTCTTTATCTTCCAAGCCAAAGTCTGGGGGTGAAGTGTCTGAAGGACAGAGCCTGGGGCATATGTCCATGGTTTGGACTCAAGGAAGTCTCAGAAAGCAAGCCTGATTTTTAGCTTTATTGTGGGAGGTAGCCTCTGCCTCATAAAGTTTGAAAGAGGGCTTGGAGGCTAGGTGGCACTTTTGGGCCAAGGTGTTTAAGAAGAAAGTGTGTTTCTCCACTTTCTCTCCAAGGCCCTAGATGGTGGAGCCACAAGACGGAAGGACCCTGGGTCCCTAAACACATGTCATCATGCTGACTTGGAATACCTGCATTGGACCATAATGTGGACCAAACAATTTTTTTTGTAATAAAAAACTTTTATTGTGTTAGGCCACATATATTGTGGAGTTAATTTCTTAGAGAAACTTGTATTATTCAAACTTCTATAGTGGCCAAAAAGAATTTAAAATTTCTGCTTCATTGCCTCAACAGATATCTCAAATTCAGCAGGTCATCCTTTGCATCTCACAACTCTAAATTTGCTCTCCCTTTTATTTTCAATCTCCCTAGCTCTCAGTCAGAACCCTGGTTATCACTTTGCATTCCTCCCTCTGCTTCACTCTTGACATTCAACTAGAGACCAAATCTTGCAGATTCTCTCCTCTCAATCTTCTCCTCAGCTTTCCCACTTCTGCTGCCTTGGCCTATTCACCAATTCTCATCTCTTCTCTTTCTACTGGGTCAGTCTCCTAATTGGTCCCTGCCCTCACTGGCTTCAGCTGCAGTTCATCCATCCATCCAACCATCCATTCAATCAGTATTTATTAACTGCATTAATATGTTCTAGATAATGTAATACTATAATAGGTGAGTCTCTGACAGAGATGATTGAGAAGACCAACATTAATAAAATAATTCCACTAATAAATACATAATTACAGGTGCTAGGAAGGAAAATGACAAGTTGTCATGAGAGCATCATAATGGGGCCTTAAACCGGTCAAGGGGCCAGGGAAGCCTTCCACAAGGAGGTGACCTTTGGGCTGAGGTCTAAAGGATGGAGGAAGTAAATTGGCAATGGGGGTGGGACTAAGATCTTCCAAGCAGAGGGAACAGTGAGTGTGAAGGTTCTAAGGCAAGGAAGAACAGGACCCGTTTGGGAAGCCAAAAGTCCTATGTGGCATAGGCATCAGCCTTTTAATCATCGTATTCCGAGGACCTAGCAGAGTACGTGGCACATAACAGGTGTTTCAATAGTTTGTGAATGATCCAGTGAATGTATGCATAAATGAGGGGATGGGTGATGGGGACAGATGGACAAGATATGAAGCTGTAATTCATGGCACATTCTACAATTGAGAAACAGAGCTGCAGCCTCCTCACCAGTCTCCCTACTCCACATTTGCCCACCTCCAACCCATACTCCACCCTATGGCACAGGTGCTTACACCCATCATGGCACTCAGCACACTGTATAATTGACTGGTTATTGTCTTCCTCCTCCCCCATAATGAGTTCCACAGGAACTTGTCTTGTTTACCAATATAGCCCAGCACCCAGCCCACTGCCTGCATAGAGGAAGCATTGCATATTAATATTTAATGAGTTAGTAGGCATAGGAGGTAAACACCAAGCATCAAAGTCAGCGGTCAGGAGAGGTTGGAGTTGGCAGTGAGTAAAACACAAGTCAACTGCCAGCATCTGTTGGCACAGAAGAGGCTGAGAGCCAAGGGGAGCACATACATGCTGGCGGCACTTGAGAGTCATTTGGAGACAAGCCCAGAGCCAGCAGAGGTGAGCAAGGACACAGGTGCAGGACACTCAAGCAGGAGCCACAAGGCAGGCCCAAGTCACTGGGGAAGCCATCCTTCCAGCTGCTCTGAAGGTTCTGGCTTACACCTGCCAGGTCACACCATGGCCTTCAAAAGGAAACATCCACACCTGACGTTTCACCAATTCTCTACTGCATTGTGGCTCTGTTTGTATGTCTGTGTGTGTCTGGGCTGAACCCCTGGGACACATGTACCCCTGTTGTCAGGGGGACCTCCCCTTTCTATAGTCTCTACATCCTGCCAATGCCCTGCCCAGTGCCTTACGGAGCCCAGTGCTTCCTTGGTAGGATCTAGCAAATGTGTGTTAGAGGAATGAATAGCCAGCAGAAGAGAGAGCACGGGGGCCTGGCAGTCAGACCAGCTGCTGGGGAGGCCCCTAAACAAACAGAACCTTTGCCAGGAAATCTAACACAAAGCGCCGTGGATGATTGTGAGGTTGTTGCTTGAATGTTTCCTGTTTGCTTGCTTGAAACCAGACTTCCTATAGTGTCTATTCTGGTCCTCTCGTTTTGACTTACCATGTTTCAAAATTATTAACTTCACCATTTCATTCCGCCCTTTGGGCTCCTAGTTTCTGCAACAGATAAATTGTATCTTTGTGCATTTGCTCATTAAACATTCACTGAGTCCTGATTGTGCTAGAGACTAAGTCGCCAGACTCGAGATTCTGTAGGAGAATCTGCTGGGAAAGACAGCCAAACAATAAACACGCCTAAACCAAAGTGATAAGAGAACAAAGCACCCAGGGGACACTGGGAGCAGACACCCAAACAAAAATAATGTAGCATTTGATGTTCAATGTTTTTCCTGACAATTTTCTCATGTATAAGAATGACTTATGAACTGGAATTGGGGGAATTTGGGTCAGAGGTGCCACTAATTGTTTCCCACACACCCAGCTGTGTGGTCTTTTAGAGCATCCGGGAACAAACACCAACCCTGCAGCATTCAGACTTGCAGGGATCAAGCCTGGGGGCTTTGCCTTGAGGCCAGCAATTACTTTGTACACGGTCTCACTTGGTACACGTCCACTCCTCACTCTCAGCTGCCCAAGGACTTCAGTCCTTGAGCCTCACCACTCTGTCCTAGAGTGACCAACTGTCCCTGTTTGCCCACGATTGGTTCAGTTTTAGAATTGTCCCAGAAAATCCTTCGGTCCTGGGTAAACTGGGACAGTTAGTCTCCCTACAGTCTATGTCCTTTGCTGTACTTGTTGACCCGCACACATTCCAGGGCAGCTGGTCTGGATCGGGGCTAATAGAGGGAGAGGCATCACTGCTGCACAGAAGGATCTTGGTGTCAGCACCTGCCTCTCTGATCTAGTGCCCTACCAGCCCCAGCTCCCAGGATCCAGGCCTCTCAAACCTGCGGCCTGCTGATTCAGCCGTACCTCACCTGCTGAATCCTGATGGAGGCAGGAAAGGCAGCTTGGAGCTCCGTGAGGAAGGGTGGAGGTTGTGCTGGTCTCGTTAATTACTCTATCTTTCTCAGCTAGCACAGAGCTCCAAGGAGCAGGGGCTCAATAATGAATGAGTTAGGAGTGGTCATGGTCCTAACTCATGGAGACATTCAGTGGGGCTTAGAGTAAGCCCCTGACCCAGGCCACGTGCCTCCCTTCTCAGGTCTTCTCTGCTGCCATTTGCACACAGGACCTCCAGACACCAGGGACCAGCCTAGAGCATCCACATTGCCTGGAATCCAGCCGTCTCTTGTTTTCTCACCCCAAGGGAACTCTTTAAGCCGCCCAGGCCCCTTGGCCAGTAACTGACAACACTCTGTCCCTGGCCTTGCCTTGTTCCTGCCAGACTTCCCATGGCCCATTGCTGGAGTTTCCACCTGCTGGGCAGATCTCCAGTCTGCTGACTGCCCAGTCACCCACTGTCTGAAGTCTGGCAACTGCCTAGATGAGGATCCTATGTTTTACCCTACACTTCCTCTGGGAAATCTATATGTTGACTTTTCCGAACTTCTGAGCTGGCAACTCCTGTGGGTTCTTTCCCCACTGCCACCCAGCAGTACCTTCAGGGTCAGTTACAATTAGCCAGCGGATGAGGTGAAAACGAGGCTCCAAGAGAAGTGTCAATCTTCCCTCTTCATCCCAATCAACACATTTTGTCCTTGGAGAGCTGTGAGGAAGGTGTAGGAGGAACATGGGGCTATTTGTAGACTTACAACCTCAGAGCTGGTAGGAACTGTCTGGGTCACTGAGCCCAGCCTCCAACCTGTGCAGGAAAGGAATCCTGCCACACTCTGCAGACAAAGGGGCCTTTAGCCTTTGCGTAAATCTACCTTGATGGATGTTCGCGCCCTTTCCAGGGTCTAGTTACTGATTGAGTCATTCTCACTGTTAGGAAGTTTTCCCCACATATTCGTCTCTTCTAAGGAAGCGAGCCCCTTGTCGTGCATGACATATTCTGATGGTGAACACTGGGATTCTGGAGCGCTCAGCGGCCACCATTTTGATTGGGGTGAGGGCTTTCCTGAAGGAAGTGATCATCTCCAGTTGTGTCAACAGGTCCCAACAGGTAGCTCACTCAAATTAGGCTGATATGAGGAAGGCTTGTTTCATAAGGGACTATTTACCAAGTTGTAGGTGGGATACAGGAGAACTATAGGGTGGTGCAGTGACCTGCCTCATGTAGCAGTGGAGGTCTTACTTGGTAGCCCTGAAGGATGAGGGGAGGAAACCTGGAAAGATGGAGTCATGTATAGGAGGCTGTCTATCAGGACCACCTAGGGGCTTTCAAATACACTCCCCACCCTGAGACTCCCAATGGCAGGGTGGGGCCTGGGGCAAGACTGGGTCTTCAGGGCAGTTTCCTGGAGCCATTACCAGCAAGTACAAGCTGGATATCAGGACCTGCAAAACCAAGAATTTGGATTTCACTATTGGATCCGCAGGCTGAGTTTGGGGCTAAGAAAGAGGAAAGTTTGAGGGCTCAGTACTCAGGCAGTGCTGGCCTGGAGCAGGAAGCCTGGGCAACGTGCATAGATAGACTGTGAGAGTCCCTGCAAATAGAAGGTGTGCCTGGGACCTATCGTAACTGGCCTCCGGTTATGGTCCGGGCCTATGTTGCTTCCCAAGATTTCTTTACCACCCCAAACCCAGGATCCATTTCTTTGAGTAACAGACCACTCCTTCCTCTCCCCACCAGGGAGCTCTTTCTACCTGACTGGAGTCTTCCGTGTCCCTGTCAGTTCAGATGGGACCCCACACTGAACTAATCCTGGTGGCTGGCCCTGCTTGGCTAAGGTCTCTTCTTTGGGCCGGAGTCTTGTTCTGTGGGGCCTATCTGCTACCCAGTCAGTTTACGATCCAACCTAGTGCTTCTCAAAGTATAAGCTGCATAAAAAGACCTAGGGATCTTGTTAAAATGGCAATACTGATCCGGTAGGTCCTGGAGGGCTCAGAGGTGGTGCATTTCTGACAAGCTCTCAGATGATGCTGATGCTTCCTGTCCACAAACCACACTTGATTAGCAAGGCTTTAAACCAGTGGTTCTCAAACTTCAGTTGGATCAGAACCACCTGGAGAACATGGTAAAACCACAAAGGCCCAGGCCCTTTTCTCATTCAATGAGCCTCGGCCTCAGTGGGCTGTATTAGCTCTCCAGGTGATTCTGATACACACTGGAGTTTGAGAACCATTGCTCTAATCCAAGACTGATCCCTGCGTGTTGCAGGTGGCTGGCCTGATTGGGTAGTACCACCTGCATTTGAGACCCTCGCACAACCCCCTGCCAGAGGCTCCTGGGAGAGTTGGCTTCCCTAAAGAGAGCTTTATGTTGTCAATCCTACAGATACAACTGGAGTGGGCCTCAGTGCCCCCTCCCCTTAGCCCATAGCTTGACCAGGAAGATATTCTGTTGGAATCTAAATTATCATGGAGCTCCTATTAACTGGAGCTTTCAGGGAATGAAATGTGCCCGGCATGGGGGTCACAAAGGCAGGCCATAGCTAATGAATCCTTCCATGGCAGACCTCTGTGGTACCCCTCCTTCTTCCTCCCTGGGATCTGTTGATGCCTCCCCTGCCTTCTTCTCCTTGGCCTATCTGCATGCCAGGCCAACAAATGTGAAAAACAATTGCTTTCCCCATGAAATAGGCTGACATACTTTGGCTGCCAAATGAAATTAAAGATTCAGAAACAGTTTCTTGCTTGGTGGAAGACTGTGAAAATGGTGAGAAGGAAAGGAGGCAGCCATGAGGGCAGCCCAGCGGAAGTATGGTGAGGCATCTACTATCCCTGTCATCTCCAACCCTTTAACCCCAACCAGGATGCACAGGAAGAATATTAAAGCTGATTTTAGGCCTCCCCTCATTGCAGCAATGGTACTGTCAAGGCCAGAGCATCATCATCTGCCCCAAAAACCTGAGATGTGGCCAGGATCCTTGACCTGGGAACTTGCTGGGTCCAAGGCTCTGCAAGGATCTAGTTTGACATTATGGGTCTCCTACAATGCCCCTTATCACTCTCAACCCATAGGTCCCCTTCTGCAGAGCTCCAGGTCAGCACTGGTATAGGTTGTCCTCATTGCCCAGAGTAAGGTTGGCAAACTACAACCCGCAGGTCAAATCCAACTCACTACCTATTTTGTATGAAAAGCTTCATTGGAACACATCCATGCTTATTTTACATCAGTGGTTCTCATTGGGGAGGAAGGTTATGTTCCCTTCTCTGCCCCTTTGGGGACATTTTGGGTTATCATAACTGAGGGCTCCTACTAGCAAATAGTGGGTAAGCCAGGGATTTTGCTAACATTCCTCAGCACACAGGATAGCTCCCATAACAAAGAATTTTCTAGCGCAAAATGTCAATAGTGTCAAGGTTGAGGACACCTTTACATATTGTCTATGGCTGCTTCTGAGCTACAAGAAGGTCGAGTATACGTTTCAGAGACCGTATAATGTGCAAAGCCTAAAGTGTTATCCATTTGGGCTTTGTATTAGTCAGGGTTCTCCAGAGAAACAGACAACAGGGTGTGTGTGTGTGTGTGGAGAGGGAGAGAGAGAGAGAGAGAGAGAGAGAGAGAGAGAGAGAGACTAATCAATCGATTTAAAGAATTGGCCAATGTGATTATGGAGGCTGGCAAATTCCAAGTCTGTAGGGTGGGCTGGCAGGTTGTAGACCCAGGGCAGAGCCTAGGCTGTAGTCCAAGTCCTAAGGCCATATGCTGGGGAATTCCTTCTTGCTTGCAGGAGGTCAGTCTTTGTTCTGCTCAGGCCTTCAACTGATTGGATGGGGCCCACTCACATTATGGAGGGCAATCAGCTTTACTCAAAGCATTTAAATGTTTAAATCTAAATATTCAAAGCAATTTAAACGTTGACCTCATCTAAAAACACCTTCAAGAAACATCTAGAATAATGTTTGATCAAATATCTGAGCGCCATGGCCCAGCCAAGTTGACACATAAAATTAACCATGCCAGGCTTTTACAGAAAAAGTTTGGAGAACACTACACCAGAGCAACCCTGGGGAGTCACATTTCACCAGAGCTGAAGACACGTTGGCTTGGGCCTGTGAGAGAATTTTGCAGAAGTCAACTCTCTACTTTGTTCAAAGCGGGCATGATCTTGGGTGTCAAGCAGGAAAATGGAGAGCCGCCTGTGATGAGAAAGCTGTGGGCATGCTTCCATGGCTCTACCTGACTGACTCTTCCAAGAGGAAAGTCCACCCTAACCATTCTCACTCCCTTTGTGGACACAGCCCTTAGTCTAGAATGCAATTTCACAGGCAACATTTTCTTTTGTTCGTTGAAATGACCCTTTAAAGCAGAGTCAGGGCAGGTAGTATTGTTTTACTGGGAGATAACTTACAAGCCTTGGGGCTGGAGTGAGAACAGTGACCCCCGGATTCCCAGCTAGCGTCCTTGGAATCACAGTTCACTGCAGGCTGACCGACCAGCCCCATTTTTAGATGCAGGACTTTAGGTGCTAAAACTGGGGAACTCCCTGGCAAATTGGGATGAACTGGACACCCTACTTCACCACCTCAGGCACCCTAGTACTAATCAGAATGAGCCAACCAGGACCTGGGGGCCAGGAGCGAATCTTCCCTCAGTCAGGTGCTCGTTCGTGTGCTCTCCAAACTCCAGAAGAGAAGCATGAGGGCGGCTTGTAGGGAGATGGGAAGGAGCTTGGGGACTCAGCAGTGAGACCGGCTCCGGCGCTGCGCCCCCTCTGGCAGCAAATGCTACTGCTTGCCCATAAGTGTCTTCATCTCTAAAATGGTGGATCTTTGAACACACCTAACTGTACTATTAAATAAATTTTTAAAAGATTATGCTTTCTTTTAGCACCAGAATAATACTCATTCATAACAGCAAACAGGAAAATTCAGAGGAGGAAGAAAAATGCTTAAAGTCTAAATTTCCACTAATTCTAGATTTCCCCAGATTTTTTCCCCATGTACAACATTTTTGCTTGTTTTTATCAACCAGTAATCATACTATACAGTTTTATTAGGTTTTTCTTTTTTTTAACCTTTGTTTTTTTAAAGATTTCTTTTCAGATTATAAAATACAAGGTCATCGGTGAAAACAGGAAAATACACAGAAAAAAGGCCAATAGTAATAATCATCCATAATCCCATTATTCATTACTAAAATAAAACTATTAACATTTATGGTGTATAATATTCTCATCTATTTTCCTAGGCATATATGTATATGCATCTGTATATATAAATATAAATATATATAATTTATACATCTGTTTACATATAATTTAGTTTTTATTATAAACAGTATATATTCATTAAAAAAATTTAAACACTTCAGACCCATCCCTCAGAGACAATAAACACTATTTTCAATTTAGTATCTATCTTTTCAGGCATTTATTTTATTTGTATGTATACATGTATCCATATTTTTAACACAAACATGATTTTAACATAGTACTGTTCTGTGACTTGCCTTTTTCATTTAATATATTATCGACATTTTCATGTTTATAGAACTTTCTCTTCTGCTTTAATTACTTAACTTTCAAAGGTAGCTCACAGACTTTTTGTAAACTGAAACACTCCACTGAATGGCTATAGCTGTTGAAATTCTCTTTGGCATTTCTTTGTTGTTGTTATTCCTGATTTTAACATTTT
Source organism: Equus quagga (assembly GCF_021613505.1). Lineage (NCBI taxonomy): Eukaryota > Metazoa > Chordata > Mammalia > Perissodactyla > Equidae > Equus > Equus quagga. The sequence continues at coordinate 71,498,507 of NC_060268.1, forward strand.
TAAATTATACAAGCAGTATGTGGGTACATTCACATTGTAAAAATTCAAACTATAAAGAAGAAAAAAAAGGAAAATCTTACAGTTTGCCCACCTTCTCATCCCCACCCATACTCCTGTCCGGCAACAGCCGCTAGTGACAGTTTCTTTTCTAAGCACTGACATATACGTACACATTTACTTAATCAGAATCACACTGTACTGATTGTTCTGCAACTTGCTTTCGCCAAACACACAGAAATCAACAGGGCCTTCACTAACCTACTCAACGCCCTTACTCTTTACCAGATTTAGAAAAAGGGACTCCTTCCTCAAACAAAATATTTTTGTTAGCGTGTTACTGCTCAATCTGATCATCTCTGCCAAGGATGTGTTCCAGAGCACAGCAGGCAGCAGCCTGGTTGTGCACCTATAGGCACCCACACTCTCACCCACGTATATCATGAACTCCCTGGACACCAGCGTGCTTGGGCCTCCAAAATGTGCACACTTTATCTCCAGATGAGGAATCTGTGATATACTTAGAGTTGGACAGGAGGCAGGAAGTGGGGCAGGACGTGAACAAGAAGAGACTTCAGTGGGCTCTCAGAATACATGTGGGACAGGCTTTAACTACATGCACATGTGTATGCCATTGAGCATATGCATAGCCATGTGTGCCAGTGCTAAATTAAACATGAGGACCTGCAAGCTCTCGTATCTCAGTATGTGTCTAAGATGTCAACGAAGCTCTCTTGGCTATGGCTCACTTGTGCAGTGAACAACCTGAACTCAAGTCCACAGCAGCCCTGGAGATGCACTTGATTGTATTCAATAGCTACATAGCAATCCATAGGATGGCTGTATCATAATTCAGTTGGGTGTCCCCTTATTGATGGATATTTAGGTGGTTTTCTCCCTCTCTCTCTTTCTCTAAATCCATCTGTCTGTCTGCCTAGCTGGCTAGCTAGCTAGCTGCCTGTCTCTTGTCATTACAAATAATGATCTTAGAAACTTCTCTATTCACACTTTTTCTGTGTATTTCTGTGATTAGACTACTAAAAATGCATTACTGGGTCAGAAGTAGGTGCATTTTAAATTTTGAAAACTACTGCCTCCTGGTATTTTTGGGCCCCAAAATGAATGATTTAGAGTCCCTATTTCATTGTGCCCTTTCCAGCTTTAAGTATTATTAAATCAATTTTCTAAATTTGGAGGCAAGACATGGTATCTCACTGTTGTTTTACTTTGCATTTCTTTGCTTACTAGCTAGGCTGAACATGTTTACAACTTTGCTTGCCAATTACTTTTAGTTGCTTGCTAATTGGCTGTGTGTCCTTACTCATTTATCTATTGCAAGAGACCATCTAATTTTAGCCCTGACTGGATTAGATAACATTTATAACTACTCTTTACTGAGAATTTATTTTTGTGCCAGACACCGTGCTAAGCACTTTGCATAAACTGTTTTTCATTTAATCAACCTAAGGAAGAAAACACTATCTCCACTTTCAAGATTAGGAATTGAGGCTTAGAAAATTTAACTTGCCTCAGATTACATACCTTGTAAGTGAAGGAGCCACAGTTGGAGCCCAGCACTGACTGCCCAGTGCTCTAACCACTGAGCTGTTTTGTCACAAGGGTCTCTGGTAACTTTAACCACTTTGTGATTAACTGACTGATTCATTCACTTAACAAACATTTACTGAGGGCCAAAAATGGGGCAAGCACATATCTGCCTGGTACCAGGCACTGGTGGGGCTGCCAGGTGCTACCTATAAGCTTGACACCCACAGTGCTGAGCTAAAGCTGTTTTGGGCTGATAAGAGATGAGGGCAAAGAGCTGTGAGGAGAAGCCAGATGAGGAGCCAAATGGAAAAGACCACACTGACAGGAGCGGTGGCCTTTGGTACAACGTCACCAACATTCTGTGACCCAGCAAGGCAAGAATAAATACCACAATCTCACAGTTCTTGCTCCCTCTCACCTCCTGCCAGTGTTTGCCATGGACCAAACACAGCTGGAGGCCAAAGGACAAGGACACTCACTGAGGCAGTCCACGCGGGTCAGCCTCTAAGGCACAGCATTGGGGAGAAAATATGAAAAAAGCATATCTAGAGGGGCAAATAAAAACCATCCAGAATCCTGTCTCCTGCACATCAGTGCTGGGTCCCAGAAACGGCTGGGTGTCCATTCGGCTTGTTCAGTGAACAGGATGCACCTGAGAAGGGGCCAGGCATTGGGGTCCGTCGGCCCAAGGCCCAGTCAAAGCAGGTCACTGCTGCATGGGAGCTCACTGGAGGGGAACAGGTTCTGATGGGTGTCTGAGGGGTTACTGAGAGGTTTTTTTAAAAAATAAAACTTTTATTTTAGAAACATTTTAGATTTACAGAAAAGTTATGAAGATAGTTGAGAGTTCCCGTATACCCTACACCCAGTTCCCCCTATTATTAACATTTTATGGTACATTTGTCACAATTAATCATCCAATATTGATACATTACTAACTGAAGTTCACACTTTATTCAGATTTCCTTAGTTTTCACTTAATGTCTTTTATCTGTTCCAAGATCCCACCCATCCAGGATCCCATGCTGCGTTTAATTGTCATGTGTCCTTAGGCTCTTCTAGGCACTTTCTCAGATTAAAATAGGCTAAATGAAGTGAAATTCTGAAAATACAAATGAGATGAGCCTAGTGTAGGAGAAACAAAGCCAACATGGAAATCAAACAGTGTGGGACCTCCATAGAGAAGAGAGGTAAATTCACCATCATAAAGTCTTCTGTATAAGAGAGAGAAGAAAACAGACATTCACTCTATGATTTTAGGAGAAGGGAGAAAGGTCCTAATGAAACCAATAGGAAGAAAGTAATTAAGATAAAGTATTTACATCAATTAGAAGCTATTAAAAAAGAGTAGAATTGGGGCTGGCCCCGTGGCTGAGTGGTTAAGTTCGTGCGCTCCGCTGCAGGCGGCTCAGTGTTTCGTTGGTTCGAATCCTGGGCGCGGACATGGCACTGCTCATCAGACCACGCTGAGGCAGTGTCCCACGTGCCACAACTAGAAGGACCCACAATGAAGAACATACAACTATGTACCAGGGGGCTTTGGGGAGAAATAAAATATTAAAAAAAAAAAAGAGTAGAATTGATAAATATAAGATGGTACGTTTTAAAAGAGAGAATAAAAACAGACAATCCTTTGAACTCCAGGCAAGGAGTGGGAGTAATTACAATTAGAATGAAGAAAAGGGATATACAGGAGGTTTAGGAGAGTTCTAGGTGTAGAGAATGGCTGGCTTGGCCATCACAATGTTGTTAAGTTGTCCTGCCTGGATGAGGCCAGTGGGATGTACCCTGAGAGGCTTCATGGGGCAGCCTTCCCTACCCTCCTGTGGTTACCAAATCAGGCCCTCAGTCTTGCATCTCAGAATGCTGATTTTGTCATTTCTCATAGGCAGACTCACATTAACCAAGTTCACAAGACTGATGTATAAATCCAAGCACCAATTTATAAATTAAAAATGAGAACTATAGGGGCTGGCCCTGTGGCTGAGTGGTTAAGTTTGCGCACTCTGCTGCAGGCGGCCCAGTGTTTTGTTGGTTCGAATCCTGGGCGCGGACATGGCACTGCTCATCAAACCATGCTGAGGCAGCGTCCCACGTGCCACAACTAGAAGGACCCACAACGAAGAATATACAACTATGTACTTGGGGGCTTTGGGGAGAAAAAGGAAAAAAATAAAATCTTTTAAAAAAAAATGAGAACTATAACTGAGGCTAGAAAACAGCCTAATCATATTAACTCCTATCAAAGGAAGTCAGATAAATTGAGCAGTTAATAACCAAAATAGCCTTGTAGAGAATGTAAACTGGATAAACATTTTCATCTTATAATAAGGATGGTCTTGCCAGCTAAGCCAGCGTATACGAAATCCAGCAGCTGAACCTGCCTATCCCTTGGACAGTGCTGTGATGGGCACTGCCCACAATCCCATCTCTGAAATTCCTTTGTCTTTGCTTCCAGGGTGACCAACCCTCCCCCTCTTGTGATTGACACATGCTTCATTCAGATATTTTAGGGCATTAGAAAAGGCTACATGAACAATGGAAGGCCTGAGGACCACTCTCTCTTTAGCTATGAAGTTCCTAGGCACAGGTCCATGGTCCACAGATAGGCCCTAGGGGCTATGGGAACTTTCTAAAACAGATGGAAAACTTTACATACAGTTTGCACAGTTTTCTAAGGAGAGAACCTATAGCCTTCATCAGACCCTCAAAGAGGTCCACAACCTAAAAATGATGACTACAACCTTTAAACATCTGTACTATGATCCTTACGAGTTGGGTTTACAATTTAATCTCAGCAGACTTTCCATCCAAGGGCTTGGAGGCAACTCACATTAGCACTGGAGAACTCACAGTACAAGCAAACACTAACAAATGTGAAAATCTCAATGAAATAGACCATTTTCTATAAAAATATATATTGTCAAAATGGAGAAAACATGGAGTGAAAACCTGACTCCACCAGTAAGTCAAGCAGACACTGAGAAAGTTATCAAGAATAATATTGGAAAACCAATCTCACATATGAAAATATGTATTTAGCAGACTATAAGCATGATGGACAGACTGGAAATTATAAACACACCAACTTTTGGAATGGTCAGTGGGCCCACGGGGCAAGGCAATGGCTGTTCCCGCATGTGACCATCTTAAAGCAGATGGAGCTTGGAACCTAGAGAGGACAGGGGAAGGATTTGGTCCAGGGTGAGCTTTTAGTCCTCCCTGCCTCCTTGCTGCTGGGTGGGGGGTAGGGGTGAGGGTAGTGTTTGAATACTAGCCCCTGGGGCTGACCATGTGGCTGACTCTGTGTCTGAGTGGTTAAGTTCCCGTGCTCCTGCTGAGGCAGCCCAGTTTTCGCCGGTATGAATCCTGGGCACAGACATGGCACCACTCATCAGGTCACGCTGAGGTGGAGTACCACATGCCACAACTAGAAGGACCCACAACTAAAAAACTATGCAACCATCTACTGGGGGGATTTGGGGAGAAAAAAAATGATGTGAATACTAGTCCCACCACTGAGCAGATCTCCTAGCTCCTTGCTCTTTTACCCAGAGGAACTACTCACAGAGAAGAAAGAATACGGAGAAGACTACCAGGACATTGACGGCTGGAGCAATGGAACCAACAACAACCAAACAAATAGCACAGACTCCTCTGCTGGTTTGATTGATGTTCTGGTTTTCTCTCTTTAAGGGTAAGTAGCCTTTGGCCTGAGAAAGTCTCCTGGAATTATCATGGAACAAAGGGTAAGGGAGAAGAACCTTTACCATAGGTAAGATGGGAGTTTAGAACCATTTAATGTAAGCTCATTTGATACTACCGATGAATTAGGCTATATCAAGTAGATATAGATGAAAAATCTAAAATAAAATGCTAGCCGATGTAATTAAACCACATAATAAAAAACACAACATAGCTATGATAAGTAACGTAAGAAAAATTCAGTAAGTTAATATATTAATATACTACTTTATAACTATAGATCAAATTTGAAAATGATCTTAGAAATGATCTTCACAGATGGGGAAAAGTCAGTCATACAATTCAATAGCCATTTCTAATAAAAACTAAATATAAAAATAGAAATTACTTCCTTAGCATGATTTTTTAAAAAAGGTATTTATTCCAAACAAATTGGCATTTGTGAGGAACTAGTCCAGAGTGTCATACTTTGTCAAAATTATTTAATTTTGCTTGGAAAATTCTGGCTATGGCAGTAAGAAATGAGACATAAAAAGTATAAAAATTAGCAATGAAGAGGGAAAATACTATTTTATTAATGACAAAAAACAATCAACTGGAAATTATTAGAAACTATTTTAAAAGATCAATTAGGGCCAGCCCCATGGCCTAGTGGTTAAGTTTGGCGTACTGCCACTTTAGAAGCCCAGGTTCGGTTCCTGGCCATGGACCTACACCACTCATCGGTGGCCATGCTGTGGTGGAAACTCAAACACAAAATAGAAGAAGATTGGCAACAGTTGTGAGCTCAGGGCAAATCTTCCTCAGCAAAAATAAATAAATAAAGGGCTTGCCCAGATTAAAAAAAAAAAAAGATCAATTAAATGGCTAGATATAAAATAGTTATATAGAATTAAATAGCATTATAATATATTATCAATGACCACTTTAAAAACATAAGAAAAAGCAAAATTTCATCTACGGTATCAACAAAGCATAATATAAGTAAGTGAATTATTGATGAGAAATAATATGATCATGTGTATTTCTCTTTAGCATTTCACTAAGTTATATAAGATTAAGGAAATAAAATATATTGAGACTCTTTTTAAGCTGAGTCAATGAAAAAAAATCAACCCAGCGAATTTCTTTACCGGCTGACCAAATTCTCTGAAGATACCTATTTCTCCCCCTGCTCCCCCTAATTGTTTTAGGCATAAGCAATCCCAATTAAAATTTTGGCAGGATATTTCTTGGAAACTGATGAAATTATTCTAAAGTCAACCTGGAGGCACAAATAGATCAGGATTTCAAATATAATTCAGAAGAAAAAGAGCAATAGGTGATGCAAAGACAAGGTCCAGTGGATGCTAACACTTATTATAAAGCAATATGATTAAAATATAGGGGTTTTCAACAAAAACAAATACACTGCTGAAGTGGAATAACAAGACTAGTGGAAAAGCCCAGATCTAGAATCTATTACACACAGAAGTCAATATATGATAAAGGAGGCCTCAGACAAAACCCTGAGGAAGGGGAAGATTGATGTATTTGTTAGAATAATTGGTTAGAGATTTGGAAATGGACCAATTTACACCCTGATCTCACGGCAACATGAAAAAAAAATCAAACTTCAGAAAAACAACTTTCAGGTCTAATTAGAGAGGAGGGAAACATACAGACTGATAAATTTCAATTTAACATGGTAAGTGCTATTGCAGAAGGAGGAATAAAGCGTGTGAAAATACAAAAGACAGGAATCCTAATTTTGCCAATGAAGTCAAGAAAGCCTTCACCAAGGAGCAGGTGGTTATACTGGGTTTTGAGGGATGAGTAGGAGTTTGGTAGGGATAAGCAGAGAGTACCTGCACTAGGTGAGGTCATGAACAGGGCTGGCAACTGAATGAAATGAATGTTAGGAGATGGGCAGAAGCGTGGCCGTGAGTTGACAGAGCTGCTTGCCTGAGTATCTTCTTCAAGTGCAGTACCCTTTCAACATTTTTAAGACACTCTCTCAACATGATGGTGGTTTAGACCAGTGGTTCTTAAAGTGTGATTCATGGGCCCCTGGGGGTCCCTGAAACCCTTTGAGGGGGTCTGCAAGGTCAAAACCATTTTCTTTCTTTCTTTCTTTCTTTTTTTTTTTTTTTGAGGAAGATTAGCCCTGAGCTAACATCTGCCAATCCTCCTCTTTTTGCTGAGGAAGACTGGCCCTGAGCTAACATCTGTGCCCATATTCCTCTACTTTATACATGGGACGCCTACCACAGCATGGCTTTTGCCAAGCGGTGCCATGTCCGCACCCGGGATCTGAACCGGCGAACCCCAGGCCGCCGAGAAGCGGAACGTGCGAACCTAACCGCTGCGCCAGCGGCCTGGCCCCAAAACCGTTTTCATTATAAGAGTCGTGATTTGCCTTTTTTGCTGTCTTCTCATGAGTGTATAGTGGAGTGTTCCACAAGCTGCGTGATGTGGTGCTGCAAAAGACAGTGCAGAAGCAAACAGGAGACTCAAGCTGTCTTCTGTGAAGCCAAACGCGAGGAAAGAGATGTGTGAAAACGGGACACGTTGCCGCTCTTCTTACTGACTTATATTCTGGAAACTATAGGAATTTTTCGTTTTTGAAATATTCTTCATGTTAACCTGTAATAGGTTTGTTATTGCTTTTTTTAAATGAATTAATAAATATTTTTAAATGTCTCATTCTTAATTTCCAATACAGGAAATATTGATAGATATAACCCACATCAACAAAATTGCTTTGGGATCCTTAATAGTTTTTGAGCATAAGGAGGTCATGGGACCAAGACGGTTGAGAACCTTTGATTTATATGCCAATGAAAAGGTCATTAGAAGAAGCATGATTAACACAAGTCTGTGAGAAGTTTTTCTAAGGGTACTTCCTCCCCCGCTAACCAGAGCCTCAGATTCTGCTCTGGCCCCACCCCTCCCTGGCCAGTCCCCGCCTAGGTTAGAAGTCTAGATCCTGGGTGTGGACATGGCACTGCTTGGCAAGCATGTAAAGTAGAGGAAGATGGGCATGGATGTGAGCTCAGGGCCAGGCTTCCTCAGCAAAAACAGGAGGGTTGGCAGCAGATGTTAGCTCAGGGCTACTCTTCCTCAAAAAAAAAAAAAAGATACTACATTTGTATTCATCCAGTGAATGTTGTGTGCCGACTTTTTGCCATAATGTGTTGTTAAGTGCTTGCATACAGCAGGGAGTAAGAGAGAAAGGCCCTCCACTCACCAACTTGTGTACATAACACTTCTTATTGGCACTGTATGTAAACAATACACTTATAACATAGGCACATAATAGATGCTCAATAAATGATATTTTAATAGCATTATTATCCCCAGCCCTTCCTCTGTGCTCCAGACCAGGATATCCAGTGTCTGTGCATCAGAGGCATTCAGTATGTCCAAGGCTCATTTTCTTCCCCCAAATACATTCTTGCATTTTGTAGTCCCAATTTTGGCTAATGGTGACACCATGTTTCCAGTATTAAAGCTAGAATCTCATCCTTTCCTTTCTTTCTTTAAAAAAACTTGAAACACTTTTATTGAGATGTAATACACACACCACATAAGTCATCCCTTTAAAGGATACGATTCAGTATTTTTTAGTATGTTCATAGAGTTGTTCTAATATCACCACAATCAAGATTAGAACATTTTATCACCCCCAGAGAAACCACATACCTATTAGTAGTCACTCCTCTTTTCCTCCAACCACCCCCCACCCAAGCCTAGGCAATCGTTAATCTATTTTGTGTCCCTATACATTTGCTTATTCTGGATATTTCATAAATATGAAATCATACAATATGTGGTCTTTTGTGACTGTTGGCTTTCACTTAGCATAGTGTTTTCAAGATTCATCCATGTTTTATCAGTACTTCATTCTTTTTTATGGCTGAATAATATCTCATTATATGGATGTACCACATATTATTTATCAATACATTCATCAGTTTATGTACGCTTGGGTTGTTTTCACTTTTCACCTATTATTGACGACTGCTACTATGAACATTTGTTACAAGTTTTTGTGGGGACATATGTTTTCATTTCCCTTGGGTATATACCTAGGAGTGGAATTACTGGGTCATATGATAACTCTGTTTAACCTTTTGCGGAACTGCTAACTGTTTCCCAAAGGGGCTACACCATTTTACACTCCTGCCAACGAGCGAGACTTCCACTTTCTCCATCCTTGACAACACATGTTATTGTCTGTCTTCTTGATTATAGCCACCCTAGTGAGTATGAAATGGTATCTTGTGGTTTTGATTTGCATTCCCTAATGGCTAATGAAGTTGAGCATCCTTTCATTTGCTTATTGGCCATTTGTGTATCTTCTTTGAAGAAATGTCTATTCCAATCATTTGCTCATTTTTGAATTGTGTTATTTGTCTTTTCATTTTTGGTTGTAAGACTTCTTTACATATTCTGGATACAAGTCTCTTATCAGATACATAATTTGCAAATATTTTATCCCATTTGTGAGTTTCTTCACTTACAAGCTATCAGTTGAAGTATAAAAGTTTTTGACTCATCTTTTTCTTAAGTTCTCCCCCTCCCCAACATCCAATTAGTCACAGATCTCACTGATTCTGTCTTAGAAATATCTCTGAAATGTACTCCTGCCACCACTCAACTGTACAACCTTCTTATTACTTCTCACCTGAATTTAAGCAAAAGCCACCAACTCCTATTCTCTTCTCTACATCCCCCACACCCGAGACACTTGATCCTCCAGCTGCTTCCAAAAGGATCTTCCTAAAACACAAATTGAGCAGGTCCAAATTCTGTTGGCTCCCCATTCCAACTCGAGCAGTTCTCAAACTCCTCCAATAAGAATACCTGGAGTATTTTAACAATTCAGATGGCAGGTTCATAATCTGACACAGTAAATCAGAATCTCTAGGGGATGCGCCTGGGCATCTAGTTTTAATAAGCCCGCAGGTGATTCTCATTCTCAGAATAGTTTGGCCTAAAATGGCGGTTCTAAACTGGGGCTGATTTTGTCCCCCAGGGGACATTTAGCAATGTCTGGAGACATTTTTGGTGGTTACAAGTGGATGGTGGGGGTGTGACTATCATCTAGTGGCACTGGGGATGCTGCTAGACATCCTACAATACACAGGGAAGCCCCCTCCAAAGAATTATTGGCTCCAAATGTCAACCATGCCAAGTTGAGAAACCCTGGCAGTGTTTGTAGGAGATAAAATACAAACTTTTGCATTTGAGGCTAGCCAGTTGGTCCCTAAATCTATCAAAGGTCTATTGCTCCATAGGCAACATCCTAAATTTAGTGCCTTAAAATGATTTACTATTTCTCACAATTCTGTGGGTGGACTGGGCAGTTCTGCTCTCTTACCTGGGGTTTCTCATGGAGAAGCTGTGATCCTGTTCAGTTGGGTCTCTCACTCCACATGGTCTTTCGCAGCGTGGAGGTTTTGGGGATACAAAGGGTGTGAGCTCTGCCATGTTCTGTTGATTCAAGAAGGTCACAAGACTGACCCAGATTCAAGAGGTAGGGAAATAGACTCTACCTTTTAAAGCAAGGAACTTGCAAAGAATTTTTGGCGGTATTAATCCACCCACCAGCCTACCTTTTCAATATGTCTCCAAGGGCCCACTGACTTCTAATCTAAGGGGGGACTGGCCAGGGAGGGGTGGGGCCAGAGCAGAATCTGAGGCTCTGGTTAGCGGGGGAGGAAGTACCCTTAGAAAAACTTCTCACAGACTTGTGTTAATCATGCTTCTTCTAATGACCTTTTCATTGGCATATAAATCAAAGGTTCTCAACCGTCTTGGTCCCATGACCTCCTTATGCTCAAAAACTATTAAGGATCCCAAAGCAATTTTGTTGATGTGGGTTATATCTATCAATATTTCCTGTATTGGAAATTAAGAATGAGACATTTAAAAATATTTATTAATTCATTTAAAAAAAGCAATAACAAACCTATTACAGGTTAACATGAAGAATATTTCAAAAACGAAAAATTCCTATAGTTTCCAGAATATAAGTCAGTAAGAAGAGCGGCAACGTGTCCCGTTTTCACACATCTCTTTCCTCGCGTTTGGCTTCACAGAAGACAGCTTGAGTCTCCTGTTTGCTTCTGCACTGTCTTTTGCAGCACCACATCACGCAGCTTGTGGAACACTCCACTATACACTCATGAGAAGACAGCAAAAAAGGCAAATCACGACTCTTATAATGAAAACGGTTTTGGGGCCAGGCCGCTGGCGCAGCGGTTAGGTTCGCACGTTCCGCTTCTCGGCGGCCTGGGGTTCGCCGGTTCAGATCCCGGGTGCGGACATGGCACCGCTTGGCAAAAGCCATGCTGTGGTAGGCGTCCCATGTATAAAGTAGAGGAATATGGGCACAGATGTTAGCTCAGGGCCAGTCTTCCTCAGCAAAAAGAGGAGGATTGGCAGATGTTAGCTCAAGGCTAATCTTCCTCAAAAAAAAAAAAAAAAAGAAAGAAAGAAAGAAAATGGTTTTGACCTTGCAGACCCCCTCAAAGGGTTTCAGGGACCCCCAGGGGCCCATGAATCACACTTTAAGAACCACTGGTCTAAACCACCATCATGTTGAGAGAGTGTCTTAAAAATGTTGAAAGGGTACTGCACTTGAAGAAGATACTCAGGCAAGCAGCTCTGTCAACTCACGGCCACGCTTCTGCCCATCTCCTAACATTCATTTCATTCAGTTGCCAGCCCTGTTCATGACCTCACCTAGTGCAGGTACTCTCTGCTTATCCCTACCAAACTCCTACTCATCCCTCAAAACCCAGTATAACCACCTGCTCCTTGGTGAAGGCTTTCTTGACTCCTATGGGAGTTAAGGATTTGAATCCTGGCCACAATCCTAAATTCTGTCCATATAGTTCTTCTATCCAACGACAAGAGGATTGTGAACAGTTGAAAGTACCCCAGGCTGCAAAATTATTCCTAGTATCAGAAGAATCCACCAAATTGCTATAATTTACTATTTCCTTCCTTTCTTATATTTCTATAACGGCTTCCCATTTCCCACTAAGTCAACTACTCAATTTGGCTTTTAAGAGCTATAATAATTGCCTCAAACTATCTAGTCTCCATTATAACTGGTCTCCATTACCAGAGATGATATCCTTGGTAAAATCCTCTTTTGTTGGGTTAGCCCATTGTATGTTTTTAAAATTAAATTTGAATGTCTTTTAACAACACATTTCGAATACCTTTAGGCTCTGGACAAGCACCATCTAGTTTACGAGTTCCTCTCCTATTGCTTACACTGGACTCAACTTTACATGTTATATTCCTTGCCATGCCCCTGAAGCATCCGTTTGTCACCTCACAACACCTCACACTCTGTTCTTCAAACCCTGAACTGCATCTTCCAGTCTCTTTAGGAGAGCAGGAAAGTGTTTCCTTCTGTTCCCAGCATGCTTATGCACTCTTCAGTGCCCAAAACGAATGCCATCTCCTCCTTGGAGACTTCTTTCTGGCCTCTATCCTCTCTTCTACAATTAACCACTTCTTGTCCCAAAGGTCTACTGCAAAATACCTAACCCTTACAATGTCAGTCACATCAAAATCTCCTTTCTTCAAATGAGATCTGACACGGGTGAGGATAGTGAGAAACTCACTTCAAGAGTAAACTTTAAAGGGGCACCAAAAAGCTCAGTAACCAAGATAAGTAACATTTTAATACTATATTTTTTAAACATCAAAATTAATGCAAAAAATTCTTGATGAACATAACATCAACTATTAACTATTAAACAACTATTAAAGACAGGATCCTCAGGACTCAGTCTGCCTCCTACCTGTCGGCCCCAACCGAACCTCTCACTCATGGCAGATTTGAGTGACCTCGAACTATGCCTGATCTTGTACTTCTTGCTTCTGCTGCACGCGAACCCGAAGGCTGAGAAACTTTGGGAAAGCCATTCTCATCACCCCTTGCTGGAGCGCAAAGCGCGGCCTGCACCACTCAGCTGAGAACTGGACACGCGCTTTGGGAAGGGGTGGGAACCCGGTGCTGGTGGGGACGTGTGTGCCCATGCATGCGTGCTTGGCACACGTGTGCCCGTGCGTTTCTACTCATGCTTCTCTTTCTAAGACCAGGCTCAGGACTGGGCAGAGTACTGCCTTCGGGCACGTACCCAGAGCTCGGACTTTGCGCTTGGTGGTAGGGGGTTTCATGTGGAGAGATCTCAGAATTCCTTCTTACACAATTGGCAGGTGGAGCGCAACTCTTTCTGGAGCCTCAATCCGGGACCGGAACACAGCACGCCCTGCGAAGTCGCTGAGGGACCTGAACCTATAGCCGAGACCTTTGAATCTCCGTCAGCCCCAACTCCAACCAAGTTCCCGCAGCCTTGCGGCAGAAAGAGACCGCGGAAGGAGAGCCCCAAGGGGCGGGCGAAAGACAGCACAGAGGCGGCAGAGAGGGCGGAGGAGCGCCTCCCCTCGCTCCGCCCCGGCCAATCGCCGTGCGCTCCGAGCCTCGGCCCCGCCCCTCGCCACCTCCTGCGGCCCGCGGGCCCGCCCGGGCCGGTAATAATTAGGCTGCGGGCGGGGGATGCCGCGTCAGCGCCAGGCGCCGGCCAATCCCCGAGCTCTGCCCCGCGGTCGCGTCACAGGCCGAACAACCAAACAGAAAAGTTTAATAAACAGCGGACGGAGGGGCTGGCGGCGGCGGGGCCGGAGCGAGCAGGGGTTCGGTGGCCTCACCTGTGCCCCTTTCACCGGCGGCGACCGGCGGCGGCGGGCAGCGCGTCAGGCGGAGAGGGCCGCCGCCAGGTGAGGAGTCCGGCTCTTGGGGCCGGGGCGGCCCAGCGCCGCCCCTCCCCCTCCGCTCCCTTCCCCCACCCGGCTGAGGCGAGGCGAGGCGAGGCCCGCCCCCGGCCCCTCCCGGCGCCGCGAGCCGGAAGCGGAGGGCGGCCGGCCGCCCGGCAGGCGCAGCAGGTGGGAGGCCGGCTGCCTGTCGCCGGCTCGCCCGCCCGGGCCCAGCGTTTGCTGGGTGCCGAGGGGCGAAAGGGTCCCGGCCTGGCCCTTCCTACGCGCGCCGGGCGCCCGCGGCCCCGGGCCGGCTTCCCGCGGGGAGTGTCGCACCGGGGTCGGGACCCTCTTCTCCTCAGGCGCGGGGGACGCCGCGCTGGCCGCATTCTGAGCAGTTGGGAGATGGGGTTCGGAGGGGCCGCGAGCCCCGTTGGGCGCGTCCCTGTCACCAGAACGCATCCTCCGGGTCTGAGGTCCTTTTTGGACTGTTTTTCCACCTGCCGTGTTTCCACACACCGGCGAGGAGGGGACGCCCCCCCCCCGGACTGGACGGGGGCGGGTTCGGCGCCTGCCGCTGCTCCTGTTGGCGTGCTCGCGGTTTCGGGGCGTGCTTTCTCTCCTTTGAAACCGTACTTTCAAGTTTGCGTCTCCCTACGTGAACAAGTACAGAAGAATATTGTGTTTAAAATTATTTTAATTTTATTTTGAAATATTGTGCTAAGCCACACGGTTAAAACGCTGTGATAATTGATCTTCACAGCTAGAAAGTGGTTAACCAATGTGAAGAAGTTCAAGTTAAGGTCTCAGTGTTACGCACGACTTTTATTTAAAGTTGCCAGTAAAAACTGAGCAGTTTTTGATGCTCTGAGAAAGAGGATTAAATTCCTCTTTCACATCAAACTCGGAATTTGTTTTTTTTTATGTGAAATACTATAAACTTTTAAGGTTAGTTATGTAATAATTATGTTACCAATTTTAGGACCTGGCCGAATTACTCTTACTCCAGGGCTTCAGTGGAAAATGTTCTCTTTCTGCAAAATGCGCACATTTAAATTTCCCAAACAAGTTGTCTTTTATCTTTTTTTTGAACGTTTTAAAATACATGTAAGGGAGGCAGAACTCGCCCAGGTACAGGAGGAAAATTTAGGGGTTGGTGGGTTATTTATTATCTTGATTCTAGCGATGATCTGTGTATGTGTCAAAACTGATCACATTTTACACTTTAAGTATGTGCAGTTTATTGTATGTCAGTTATAGCTCAATAAAACCGTTTTTTAAAAAGCAAAAAAAGTATTCAAAAGATGTATTTAATACCACAAAAGAATACATAACACCATATAGTATAAAGAGAGAAAACGTGATGAAAATCCTTGACTCCTCCCCTCAAACAAGAACTGGCGCACTTCCAAAACTTACCTCTGTCCTGTGCTCCTGCCTCTCCTGACCGAGGGAATCATTCCTGTCTAGTCGATTTTGTGTTTATCATTCCCTGGCCTTTAAACTAGTTTCATCACATATATTTGTATGTTCAAACAATGTGTTTAGGTTTCTTTGGAGCTTTATGAGGATGGTGTGACACTTCATTGCTGTATAATTCTGTTAATATTCCATAACTCATGGGCATTTAGATTATTTTTTTTATTTTGTTTTGCTATCACCAACTGTGCTCCATGAACATTTGTTTCCTGGCTCTTGGTGTCCAAATGCAAGAGTGTCTCTTGAGTAAACAATGTAGGAGGCGTTAGAAAGTTTTAGGTAATCAGGAGTAAAATAGATTGAAATACTAGAAACAAGAGGAATGAAAAACTTTAGGATTCTCTTTTATGTTTTAATGGAAGATTCATAACCATAGTGATTGATTCATAGTTTTTGAACATTTGTGTGAGAAACCAAGAATCCCGTTAATCTGTATATAGTGAGTCTTTTCCATTGAAATCACATTGTAAGAAGTCAGGCAGTATTTGCTATCTAGTGTTTCAATGCAATGTAAATATAGTAGGAAAAAGCACTTGATTGTATGTAAAATAAATCACTCTGTGTATCCATCCCTCCTCCTTTTGTATAATCTTTGCCAAGTTACTTAAAACTTCTCTTGTGCCTTAACATACTCATGTAAAAGGAACGTGTCCTGAGTTTATCCTTCCAGTCTTGCAGACTTCAATTAAGGGAAGCACCTATCAAATGGCAGAAACTTGAAGGAAAAGGATTAGGATCAAGGTGTTTTTCTGTGGAATTACATTGAGTGTGTCCTTTGGAACATTCTGCAGAAAGATGTGTGTTGTGTATTTATCAAGATATGTTAACGACACATTTAAGTCCTTTTTACTTCCTTAGCCTCAGATTTGGGAGTGCCCCAAGGTGTGCTTCTCGAGCCATCTGTTTTATCATGCTAATAGCAATGCAGTGACAAATAAGGGAGCAGTATTAACTTCCTGAAAATGGTGTGTGTGCGTGGGCGTGCATGCACGTGTGTGTGTGTGTGTGTGTGTAAGTAATACGAGTTTAGAACTTTGAATAACCTGTTTTTGTTTAGAGACATGGGAGTAGAGATGGGTTGATTGGTTTTTTAACAGGGTATGTAGCTTGCAGACACACATCACAATGCTTTGTTTCGGTAGGGCTGTTTTATCTTGCTTAGAAAAACCTCATTTTTGTATTTGATTTTAAGGGCACTGTGTTTTGGGGTTTTTTCTCCCAAACTTTCAGAAGAAATAGAAAGTTACAAAGAAAAAATAACCATTGTTAACATTTTGGCAGGTGTACCCCTCAGTCCTTCTGTTTGTGTATATTCTTCATATCCTAAACAATTAAAAGTTGAATTCTGAGCAATATTATGCAGCCTCTACCTTCAAAACCTATTCCAAATATGATCCATCTCAACATCTTTCTTGTGCATAAGATGGTAATAGTAGTCATCTAACTGCCATCCCTGCATCAACTTTCACTCCCTTGTGGTCTATTCATTGTTCCTGTGGAGAACAGTCATTTAAGCGTGTAAATTATATTACTTTACTCTCAGGCTCACAACCTTCTAATGATTTTTCTTTTTCTTTTTTGAGGAAGATTAGCCCTGAGCTAACATCCACGCCTGTCTTCCTCTACTTTATATGTGGGACACCTGCCACAGCATGGCTTGCCAAGTGGTGCCATGTCCGCACTCCAGATCCGAACTGGCGAACCTTGGGCCGCCGAAGCGGAACGTTCCTACCTAACTGCTGCATCACCAGGCTGGCCCCTCTAATGACTTTTCAATACACAAAATAAAATTTCAACTTTTTACTATGATACTTATACCCTAGACCAGCAGTGTCCATTGGAAATATAACGGGAACCACAAATAAGAGCCCCATAAGTAATTTAAAATTTTTTATGATAGCCACATTTACAAAAAAAAGAGAGAAACAGGTGAAATACATTTTATTTAGCCCAAAATATCATGATTTCAACAAATAATCAGTATAAAAATTACTAACGGGATATTTTACTTTCCTTTTTTGACTCCGATGTGTGTTTCCACTTAAAACAGATCTCAGACTAGCCTTGTTTCGAGTGCTCAGTAGCCACACATGACTTGTGGCTACCGATTGGATGGTACTGGTCTAGACTATCTGGCTCTGCCAGCTTCATGGACGAATCTCCTACCACTTTCTCCCTGACTCATACACCTCCAGCTATACTGGCCTTTTTGGGGTTCTTGCGCAACCCACGCTGATTCTCTTAAAATTGTCATTCCTCCTGCCTGCAACATTCAATCATATTTCTGCTCAAATATCACTCCTTCAGAGATGCCTTCACAGGCCACCTTCCCTGATTACCATATTATCCTGCTTCATTTCTTTACAGAACCTATCATGTCATAAGATTTTTTTGGTTATTGTCTCTATCCCCTTCTTGAATGTAAACTACTGGAGGGCAAGGATTTCCTCATGTTTACCATTAGATCCTCATATATTAAAAATATGATTTTTAGGGCTGGCCTGGTGGCACAGCAGTTAAATGTGTACGTTCTGATTCGGTGGTCCGGGGTTCACCGGTTCAGATCCCGGGTGCGGACGTGGCACCGCTTGGCAAAAGCCATGCTGTGGTAGGCGTTGCACATATAAAGTAGAGGAAGATGTGCACGGATGTTAGCTCAGGGCCAGTCTTCCTCAGCAAAAAGAGGAGGATTGGCAGCAGATGTTGGCTCAGGGCTAATCTTCCTCAAAAAAAAAAAGATTTTTAAAGGGCACATACCATTTCATCATACAAAAGTACTATAACTTAACCAGTCACCTATTGTGTGTAACTTTATTCTTTTTTCACTATTAGAGTGTGGTGAAGATCATCTTAAGAGCTAAATCTTTCTATGTCTTTCTCATTTCTTTAGGATTAAGTCTGTCTTATAACTGCTGAGTCAAAGCATATGAACATTTTTTTGTCTTTTGATAAATATTTCCAAATCTTGTCTTAAAAGTTTGACTAACATAATATAAAGTTGACCAAACCAGTATAAAGTTTGACTAAAAATAGGAGAGAATATCCATTTCTTCCATATCCTTACCAACACTGAGTATTTTCTTTCCTGCCTTCCTTCCCTTTTCATAAGATTTATTATATAATTCTTTAATTAATTATGATGATGAACAGAGATATGGGTATTGGGATCTTTTAGTTTGTCTTTTACTCATTTTGGGTAGTATTTTTTATTTGTGATACCCTTTTTAGCCTTTTATATATTTAGGATAGCAACCCTTTGCCACATACTACAAATATCTTTCCTGGCTTTCCATTTGCCTTTTATTTGCTTACAGTTGTTTTTTTAAAACATGAAAGAGTTTTAACCTTTCAAGAAATTTAGGCTAATACTTTCTTTTTATGGCTTCTACCGTATTTTCATATTTAATGGGTTTTCCCACCCAGATAAGTTCTTCTAGTTCTTTTATGGTTTAATTTTTCACATATGTCTCTTTCTGTTCATCTGGGATTTATTTTGACTGAAGTGAAATAACTTCTCTTATTTTTCCTTAATAGTTAATCAGTTATTTCAGCCCCATTAAAAAAAATCTTTTTCTTGTTGCCTTGAAATAAAGCTACCTTTACCATATACTAAATCCATACGTACTTGCTTCTTTCTAGCTTTTGTTCAATACCATTGATTTGATACCAGTGCACATTGTTTTAGTAACTGGGAGTAATGATGTATTTTCATTTTGTTATTGTGAGTCTCCCCCTCCCTTTTTCCCCCCCAAATTTTTGGTTCTTGCTTTGTTAGTCCTTAAGTTTTTTAATTGATTCCTTAGAGTCTTCAGGTTGTTTTTGGTTTTGAATTTTTAAATTAAAAAAATGATAGTGTTATTTCTACACTTAATATTTTGTGTGTAATAAAAAAATTAATGCCATTAAGTTTTCTTTTGAGTATAGTTTTATCTGTGTTCTTTAAGTTTTAACGTGTAATATTTTTGTTATATATATGTATTTAAAAAATCCCCACAGTTGCAGTTTTTGTTCTTTCCACTGTTGCTCCATGCCAGACACTCTGCTAAGTTGAAGATACAGTGATGAACGACACAGGGTCCTTGCCTTCATGGAGTTTACAGTCTGTTGGGAAAGCTAGGCTATTAACAAACCAATGAATAAAGAATTTTCAGGTTTTGGACAAGTACTAGGAAGGAAAGAAATATGATGTGCTAATAGAGATTGGAAGTAAATTGGATGTTCTGAGGATGTGACGTTTAAGCTTAGTGGTGGCAGTGAGTTTTGTTTAGGGAGTTACTTTAGCTTCCACACTCTGTCAGTACATTTTAAAAAATGTTGAAACACTGAATTTCTCTTGTAAACTTTTTTGTGAAAATTGCCTTGGAAACAATTTCAAGGCCCTCCTCCATCTTCAAACCAGATTTCTGCCCCAAATCTTGTCCTGCATGGAAGATTGGAATTGTGGTTCTGAGTTCTGAGATCAAGAAAGAGCAGGGGGAAGTTTCCCATGTGAAGGGAGCTGCTAGCACAAAGGGGACTCAAAGTGCTTGGCTTGATTTAGGATTTGACAGGAGATTGGAATGACTGGAGTTTAAGGAGTGAGGAGAGTGAAACAAACGAAGTTATTGCAAGACTTATCTGGGAAATTTTTATTATTTCCAAGTGGTAGGGCTGCTTTGACTTCTCTTCCCTCTTCCTGTCCTGTTTAGATTCTGTAATCCAAATCAGTCTTCTACAAGTAATTTAGATTATTTTGCACCTTGGTACTTTCCTCCTTTATTTCTATTGCATTTTCAGTTTTTCCTGCTCGAGAACTTTGCATATGCTGTCCACTTTTGCTTAATTGTGATTTCCTTGAAGAATCCTTCCTTGATGCTGACCAAAGTTAAGTCATTCTATTGGCTACATTTAATCATTTCATATTTGTAAACACTTGTAACAACTGTGGTTCATTAAGTATATGTGATTTGTTTTAGTGTCTATTTCTTCCTCTACAGCTGTGCTTTCCATTCTGGTAGGTACCAACCACTTGTGGTTATTTAAAATTAAATAATATTAAAAATTCAATTTCTCAGTCTTTCTAGTCAGATTTCAGGTGCTCGGTAGCCGCATGTAGCTAGCGGCTATTGTATTGGACAGCAGAGATACAGAGTCTTTTGCAATGATGGGAAGTTTTTCTTGATTTCTAAATAATCATGTGGCTAATAGCTATGATATTTTATTAAATTTAAGTAGCCACATCTGACTGTTGAAAATGGCAAGTTTGAATTGAGATGTGCTGTAAGTATGAAACATGAACTTGATTTCTAGTACAAAAAATTTTTAAAATATTGGTTACATATTTAAATAATGCTATTTGACATGTTTTCTGTTAAATATATTATTACAAGTTAACTTTATTTTAATGTGGCTACTAGGAAATTGGAAATTGCATGTGGCTCCCCATTATATTCCTGTTGAACAGCGTTAGTCTGACTCTAGACCATAAGTTTCTACAGAGGTAGGGACAGTTCCCCATGGCATCTGCAGCAGCTAGTAGTTGTTCACAAGGTTTGATGAAGGAATAAACTTTTATGTTAACTTTGAAAGTTATTGTATAATCGTTAGAGAATGTTACCTATTCAACTTTTGCTTTTCAAAATTGTTTTGTTTGTGACAGTCATTTGTAAAAATCTATGACTGTTGAGAAAAGCTTTTCTTTTGATAGTGATATAAAAAATTAATCTTATTAAATAATTAGCATGGATCATTTGTGTTCTTATCTTCCTTTTATTTTTTTCTGGCTTAGTCTGCTAAGGAGAGAGGGAACTTAAAGTCTACTAATCAGTTTTCTGTCATTTTTCTATGTCTGGCAGTTTACTTAGATGATCTGTGGTATGTTTTGGCAGATGAAAATTTATGACTATTAAATCTTAATCGTTGAGGATTATGAATGCTTTTTCCTTTACTTATACTTTGATCTTGATATTGTGATTCCTGTTCCTTTTTTTTCTTCTTCTCCCGAAAGCCCCCCAGTACATAGTTGTAGGGCTTCAGCATGGCTTGGTGAGCCATGCCATGTCTGCGCCCAGGATCTGAACCTGCAAAACCCTGGGCTGCCAAAGTGGAGTGTGCAAACTTAACCACTCAGCCACTGCCCCCGGGCGTGCTGCCCCCCCTTCCTTTTTAATTTACATTTATTAGACCTTGTTTATCCCTTTAGACTTAAAGCAATTTACTGTCTTACAGAAAGATGTCTCTTTTCTCAGCTTGGTTTATACTTTCTGATCTGCTTCCTTCCTTAATGTTTCCTTTGTGTTTAGTATTTTGCTGAATGGGCCATTACTACCCTCCCCCTACCCCCTATACTCACGTTGTATTTTTTTCCCCTAATGGTTTAAAAGATACACATCAGAAGTTGCAAACTCAAATACATAACTCACTTTTGTAGGCGATGTGTATTTGTCAGGGAAATATTTTTTTTAATTATTTTTTTTCTCCGTTAGGTGGTGATTTTCTGACTTGATCCTTAGTGACCCCAGTCATGTTTTGCTAGTGTCAGGGTGGTTCTTTCATCAGCTGCAGCATAAACCCAGGGCTGTAGTGCCCAGGGCTAATGCGAAGGATAAACTTCTGTTGTAGGAAGACTAGTTTGAGCTATTCTCAGTCCTTTAAAATTATAAGGAAGTTTTCACCCTGCTCTGTACGTACCAAAAGTTATTTCTAATAGTGTAAGTATTCTTATTATATAAGGTCTTTTTAATCAAAACTGAAGTGAGACCAAGTTGTTGTTTAGTGGCTTATTCTCTTCTGAATTGTTTTCACTTCATAGTTTGAGAAAACCTCTGAGCTCTGTCAAAGAATGTACAACACATCCTTTGAATACTTGATGTTCAAAAAGTGATATTGTCACATGCAATCAGGGAGCTTGGAGCCTTTGCAGACTCCTTGTTCCTGTGAAGCAATATTGTTTTCAAATAATCTCGGTTGTGGTATTGCTTTCCTTTTATTTATTTTTGCTGTTTTCTTCTGCAACTGATTTAGAAGTGGGATAAAATACCCTTAATTTGAACCTGTGAGCCACATAAAATGATATTTATCACCTTGAAGTTCTTTGAGGTAGGTTCTGGAGATCTTGGAACAATCTGTAATAGCTGAGTCCATATCTCTGTTTTCTTTTAGTTATAAGTTGAGAGTGGTCTTGGTATTAGTGTATGTAATATGTGTCTGTTTTATACAAATAATTAATTTTGAAGTGAAAAATTGATGTGAGAGCAAAGGTTTATTTGGTTCTCATAGCTACTGATTTTATGTTTGCCAAATTTTAAGATGAGAATGTTTACCATTTCTTTTTCCATAACCCTGTTAGGGAAAATTTGGCCATCTAAAGCCTGTTTTTTCGAGTTTTAGGCTGTAATGAAAATTATGTATTCTTTCTCTTCTTTGCTCCTACTCCTCTTTTTTTGCAAGTGTGTCTACATAGTGGGAGAAAACCTGAACTTGACTCGGGAAGTACTGGGCGTTCAAAGCAGTGAATCCTTGCAAAGGATCTTGGGACTAGACTGTGAATTGGCTCTTTCAGTTTGTCCACTTAAAAGGCATAATAGATTATGCAGCTGTTTGGACTTCTGCAGGGTGTTACTCCATATTCATGTCTAGTTCCAATTATGTGAATTTTCAGTTTCTTACAAAGACTTCTCTTTGTATTCAAAACAAGTTTTTGGCTTTGTGTTGTTGTAATACATGAATTTCCTTTGAGGAAAAATGCTTGCAAGATTTTGAACTTCGAAAACTGTAAATTTAAATTTAAAACTCTTTATATAAACTTGTTGAAAATATATTTTAAGACGAAGCCACGCTAATTTTCTTTAATTTTTAATTTATTTTTATGAATCAGTCAAAATTTTTGGTAGAGGTGAAAATTACTGAACAAGTTAATGCTATTCAATCAGATAATAATTAATGTCATAGTAATATTTGATGGGCCAAGCTACTAAAACATAAGCGGTTCTAATTAAGCATGTAGCAAAATATAGGAAACTTAATAATGTATACAGTTGGTTTAGAAATCCAAGTGCCTATATGGTATTTCTTTAGAATCTCTGTAGTAAAAATAACATATAATGTAATTTAGCATTTTAAGAGGAGTATACACCTACACCTTGGGGTGCCCATGCCACCTTAATACTGTGAAGTAGGGTGAAAAATAGTGTCTACCCTTCTTTTGAAAAACAACAATAATTTAAAAATAAAATAAAACTTAAACCATTCTAAACTTTATATCTGGAGATACCGTCTTCAGAACAAGTTGCCTTTTTGTGTTATAGATGACCATTTGCAATGGATAAGCATTAACCTTGGCAAAACACAACATCAAACCTATAAATGAGGGGGTATAGAAATAATTTCTGCCTCGTTTTTTTCTTCATTTTTAAGTAGAAAAATCAATCTTAAATGTCATTGAAAATTTTACTCTGTTCTTGTGATACTGAGAGCGTGTTATCAGTGAATTTGATAGCTTAGAAATGAATTTTCTGCGTTTATACTAAAATTTTCTGTATTTTAGTGCTATTTTCACTTAAGTATGGTCTTTAAGTCTTAGAGAAAATATTGTTTTGTTCCTTTTAGCAAAATTTTGCAATGGCTTTTCTGTTGCTGTTTTAAAATTTTCAGGCAAACCATGAACTCTATTGAAAAAGGAGTCTTTATAAAGCATAGCTTCACTTTCAGAGCTCTGTAAAAATATTAAATGACTTAGGTTAAAAGCCTTGTATTTTAAACTGTTGGTCACTGAACTGCAAATTAAAGCTTCTGTGAGATTTTCAGTGGTGTTAGTTTCTTTCTTTGCTACCTAGATAAAAGAGTAAGCAAATAGTATATGATGGGAAAACTGACACATTACCTACTGTTTCTTTAAGAAACCAGCTTATCCAGGGGGAGTTTAGTGTGTTTAACCTAACCTGCTAGCAAGGAAAAGTTCTTTAAAATAATGGATATTAGCTGTATCCAATCACAATTATCAATTTCACTAACTGGGAGGAGATTTTACTGTTGAGCCACTAGAATTGGAGAAGGAGGAGCTTGGTATTCAGGTTTGGTTGCTTGGGAGTACAGCTCCAAGTGAAGTTAATCTGAGGTGAAGCAAACAGAAAATTGTGGAGGTTTTGTTGGTAGGATTTTTGTTCTAATCTTTTAATGATTCTTTATTTTACACTTTTGCTCCTTTATGCTTCTGTGTATGCCAGATTTTGTCATTGTTGCTATTTTCTGATGCAAACTGAACATTAAAATTAAGCAGAGAAGCAGAACAAAAGGGCTGTTTGGACAGGAAATAGGTGTTCAGAGAATCAAACTTGACTTTCTTTTATCATTATTTTTAGACCAGAATTTCAGTGTCATTAAAACATGTTTGAATCAAAATCATCTCCAGTAACAGGCTTTTCTTTTGGATTGGACATTTGAGCAGTCATTTGTCAGTTTTTATAAATGACATCTTGAGAAGATCTATTTGATATGTCATTTTCCTTAAACTTACGATGTTACTAAGTTGCTAAAAGATAGATAAATGTGGTGGGCTTAAATTTATCCTTTTTAAAGACTTGAAATGCCAGCTGTTTAATTTTCTTTTTTACTCCCATCACACCCCCTTTTTCACTTAACTGTATTTTAAATTTAGCAATATATTGGCATTTTTAATATGCTCATAATTTTAGGTTTGTTTTTCAAAAGATCATTGATTCATTTTATATAAAGCAAGGTAAAAACTGCTTTCTTCATTCAAACTTCTTTTCTTTCAAAGGTGGAGATAAGTAACACCCTTTTGAAACAGGAAATAAGAATGGATTTATATTTTTAAGAGCTATAAGTAGGCTACCAAAACTTAAAAAAAAATCTGAATCTGTCAGCGTTTCTACTTATGAAATAATTGTAGTATGTTTCTGTACCAGAAGTTTTCTTTAGAGACTGTTTTCTTTATACTGTTGCTCTTAGATTTTATAGAAATTAAGGTATAAAAGTTTATTTGAATAATCAACCCAAATGCCAGCTAAGCATTTCAGCTAGTATATTTGCATTTGCTGTGCTACTTCTTCCAGATCATGCAAAAGTTCTTGAATTAATGCTATTCTGCTTTATCTATTGCTTAAACAATACTATAATAATAATAATAAAGTCAAGAAAAGTCACGCATATACCTACAAGAAGATCGTTGTGTTGTGGTCTTAACATTTTTTCCTCTTCATTTCTATACCTTACCATATTCTTGTGTTTTTCCCATAATAGTAAACAAGTGCATTTTTTTTCACTAAACTATACCATCTGTTGTTAAAATTATTTTAATTTCCATTGCTATATAATTGTCCTAGGTTAGTGGGACCTTGATTTGCTTAGTCTTTTGCCTGTTTTACAATTAGATTGTTTCTAATTTTTCATCATTTTCAATGATATTGTATTGAACAGACCTGTGTGTGTAAATTTTAAAATATTTCCCTCTTTTTGTTTTTAAAGATTTATTTCTTTTGGAAAAATCCCGTGGACTGGGTTTATCTCAATCAAAGGATATGAACGCTTCAGTGGCAAAATTACTTTTCAAAAAGGTTATACCAATTTATATTGCTACCAGCAGGACGTGCTTCAAAATTTCTCTAATGGGTAGTCCCTGAAATGTTCTATTAAAGTGTAGCTCTGAAGCTCTCTAACTTATTGATTAGTTTTTGCCTAAACTAATAGTCTATCTTAAATTCCATTTTTCAAGATGTAGATGGATCTAAATCCATTTTCTGATCATTAAAAAAGCTGAAGGGAATTGGGAAAATATTTACCCACTTAAGTGAGCAATTAGATCTTTGTTGAGTATTTTACTTGTTATATGTATTGCTATCAGTAAGTACAGGGCTTAAGATTTTGCATTGGCATTGTTCAGGCCAGCTTTCCTCGGTGCATGTTGCTTCTGGTAAGCACATATCAGAAGAAGTATTTTCTCCCAAGAAA
The DNA here is from genome assembly GCF_021613505.1 of Equus quagga. NCBI lineage: Eukaryota > Metazoa > Chordata > Mammalia > Perissodactyla > Equidae > Equus > Equus quagga. Next base: position 71,524,946 of record NC_060268.1, read on the forward strand.
ATATATCAGAAACATTTTCAGAGAGGGGGCTGGAGTAGTGTCGGTTAACAATACTTGTCTCTGAACAGGTATGAATAGTCTTTGTCACTATATGTGCATTTCTGATTTTTTTTATACAATATAGAAACAGAATTAGTATGTATAGATCTAGGTTTTAAAATGGTATAGCAGCGCTGTTCCAGTATTTCATAGGTTTTCAGTTAAAGGTCAGAAGATGACTGTACACACATGTAATGGTACTAGCCCTGTGTTGTTTCTGTTTGTCTTGGAGAGCATTCCTTGTTTGGCAATAACTGGTGATTATGTATACTTTTACCAGCTAGTCTGTTAAATGGAATAGGCTGTAACTGTTCAGGTTATGAACTTGGTAACTAGTATTGCAGAATAAACTTAAATTGTTTTAAAGCAAAATTCAAGATAATTAAAAATATTAGTTTAAATTTAAACAGGTAAGTGATGGGTAGGCTCTAACTCATTGATGCACCCGTTAGTTGAGCTGTATAATCTCGAATTAAATAGTCTAGTTCATTTTGCATTTTAAATAATTGAACTTATTTTCTGTAAATTTTTATTTCAATTTACTGATAACTTAATATCTAACTTTCAGAGCTAATGTTGGCATGTTGGCCATTGTGTTTGTTTCATGGGAAAGGTTTGTGTGTGTGTATTTTGTTTGTCGTGGCTAAAGAGTTTGATTTTTCCAGATACTTTGATATTCTTAACATTTAGAAGAGAAAAACTTAGAGCTCCTCACTTTTAATTAGTGAAATAATTCTTATGAAATACATTTTATATGCATTTATATTTGCTAGATGTGTCAGAATTTATACAAATACCTTTCTTCATGAATAGAACAGTTGTTTTGAGTTTCACTTGAGTATTTAAGATTTGAGTTGGTGCTTAAATATTTATATCATGAATATTTCTATGTTTTGAATTTAAGAAGATGTATTTAATTTTCTTAGCAGATTAATCTTTATTGCTACCAGGTAAAGGTGAAGATAATTTTAAATATAACACTTTTGGTGAAAGTCATTTCAAGTTTGGCTGTAGATTACATTTTAATGGATACCCAAAGTAAAGGTTTACCTACTTTTCTAGTACTCTGGGAACGCTAGAATTTTGGGAAACAGTAACCTTTAGTCATTTCTCTCTGTATCTCCGCTGTACTGGTCTCTGGTTGGCAAAACTGGGAAGTATCCTTTTAGTACATTGGTTTCACTTGGAGTGTAGAAACCTGTTTTCTAGAGGGAGAAGAAAACTCTTGAAAGGACCTAATACTGAGGCAAGATACAAATAGTGATAGCTCTATTTTAATCTTTTGGAATGGAGAAAAAAGTAATCTAGAGGGGCTATTAAATGTGCATTCAAAATCTCTATTGTTAGTCTCCATTCAAGGGGAATGCAGTGGGGGTTTTTTTTGTTCTAATAACATAAAGAAAAATTTTAATGGGCAGTAAGTCGGTGAAACTTTAAAGAACCTAGAATCAGTGGCTTAGTATTTATAACGTCTCTTTATTCTGTATAATAGGAGGACTTTACAGTTTTGTAATGTTTCTCCTCTATGGCATTTTTATGAAAGTAGGTAAATGTTTTAGGAGTTAATTTCTTTCTTGGTAACATAGGAAGTGCTTATTTACTGATGTGTCTATGAACCTGTTCGAGTGAATCTGATTTTCTGTGTGTGGATGTCATTAGGAAAATGAACTCGAAACATTTTTGTGGTTAGTAATGTTTTTATTTTTTGCTGAGGAAGACTGGCCCTGAGCCAACATCCTTGCCCATCTTCCTCTACTTTATGTGTGGGACGCTTACCGCAGCCTGGCTTACCAAGTGGTGCCATGTCCGAACTCAGGATCCGAACCGGCGAACCCCGGGGCTGCCAAAGTGAAACGTGCGCACTTAACTGCTGTGCCACCGGGCCGGCCCCAGTAATGTTTTGGTGGAAGGGAGCAGATCCATCTCTCTCTTTATATCTTTTTTTTTCCTCCCCAGTATGAGCACCCTGGGTAGTTCCCCCGCCCCTTTCCTCCCCCCTCGTGAATTTTTGTGAGTACTTACTTGATTTCTCAACAAAATTTAGCACTTTCCTTCTTGAAACTCTTCTCATGAGTTTAATGATCCTATGTGGGCTTCCTCCTACTTGTGATCTCTGTCCTTTGCAAATATTTTCTTTTTACAGCCGTTAATTATTGGAATTTTGTTGGATTCTGACCTTAACACTCTTCTCACTCTATACTTCTTGTGTAGTCTGCAATCCCATATCTTCAGTTAACATCTGATATACATTAGTGTTTCTAAGATGCCTATCTTAAATCCAGATCTCTTGTTTGCACTTGAGACCCATATTCATCCAGCTCACAAATGTTTCTTTCATACCTCTGTTAAACTTAACAAAGCTAAACTTAACTGCTTATTTTGTCCTCTCAACCAGTATCCCTCAAATCCTTTTTTCCCTCCTGTCGCAGTAGTGGGTGGTACTACAATCCTAACCAGAACCGGGTGTCATTCTGATTCTTATTCTCCTTCACCTTCAGTTAGTCACAACTTCCTGTCAATTTTAAATCTGTAATATCTCAGGAATCCATCCATTTTTTTCCCTCACCATCTTAACACAGACCTCACTGTGGTTTATCATTTAGATTACTAAAACAGCCTCCTAACTGATCTTCTCTTCCAGTTTTAGCTCTGTAATACTTTCTTCACTATGCAGTCATGTGCGTCTTTCTCTGTTTACAATTCTTGAGTAATTCCTTGTTGCCCTTTGAACTTTCTTAACTACGGAGGATGAATAATAATTCTAGCTAATTCTGTGCTAAAAATTGTCCAAGGTAGCCCCCAAACAACTTTAAGAAGTAAGTGTTGTTAACCCTCATTTAAATAAGTGAGACAATTTGGAAAGGCTACCTAATTTGTCCAAGGTTGCCTTAGCTGGTAAATGACTAGCAAAATTTGAACTGAAGTTTGCCAGACCAAGTCCTGTCTCTTAACCACTGACTATGTGCCTTCCTAAGCTGGCCTCTGCTTACTTAACTCCATCCTTTTTTTCCCCACACCACTTCATTTCATCCTCTAACCATTTGCAGTTCCTCTTTCTAGGGCATGCTCAAAACTTGTTGCCTAAGTCTGAAAGTGCTTTAAGGAAAACATTTTTTAAAAAGCATTTCAGACAATTTTTTGGAACACTGCAAAAAAGATATGATGTTTAGCATCCCCAGAATATAAGACAATAAAAGAATGAAACATAGGAAAAATAAAGGTAGTTTAAAATATGTGATTAGTTTTGAATTCAGAGCTGTTGAATTCCTCACATTTAATGAAAGCTTGAACCAAGCTCTGTAAGAGAAAGATTAGGCAAAGTGTGAAAGCACTTTATCTGAGCTGTTTGAAATGCAGATGACCTCCTTAAGTAGCTATTTGCCTGGACCTTGTGTTCATTTTTGCATCCAGGTGTATAAAACATCTACCTGTGAACATAAGTCAAATAAGCTACTGAGTAACTTACAGGTAGAGAAATGGGCTACGTATATTCTTTTGCATCAAATATTATGTCATAAAATTTTAAAAACTACTGCAGCTAATCTCACTAAAAAGATTGAGGTAAACTGAAAAACAGTTCATTTGGAACCATTTTCATTTCTTTTCTATCTCTCTCTACTATCCCCCTCCAATTTTTTTTTTTTTTTTTTTTTAAGATCGGCACCTGAGCTAACACTGTTGCCGATCTTCTTTTCTTTTTTCTTCTTCTCCCTAAAGCCCCTCAGTACATAGTTGTATATTCTATTGTAGGTCCTTCTAGTTCTGCTATGTGGGATGCCAGCCACCTCAGCATGGCTTGATGAGCGGTGCTAGGTCTGCACCCAGGGTCTGAACCAGCGAAACCCTGGGCGGAGTGCAAGAACTTAACCACTTGACCACAGGGCCAGCCCCCCCAAACCCCTCCCCCCACGTATTTTTAAGGCAAAAGGACCTTCATTTGACCAAAAAAAGGGAAGCTTTTTCATCTATAGCTTTGAAAACAACTTGGTGTTAAAAAGATCAAATGGATAGAACTTTTGAAAATTTAGGTAAATATTCGTTTCTTTAAAAGGGTTGAAGTCTTAACTATAGTTGAGAATTAATGTAATTATAAACTTTTAATAAAGATTCTTGGTTACCCATTATAAAAACAGAAGATTTGTTTTGTTTTACCATTGAAGTTTTTTAGAGGCAGGAAATGCCATACTACTCTCAAAGGTTTTAATTTGGCATATTCTGTCCAAAGTAATCTTTGCTGTATTTTAAAATAATAAAAATGCAGGGGCCCTGTGGTCGAGTGGTTACCTTCGCGCTGCCGCTTTAGCGGCCTGGGGTTTTGCTGGTTCGGATAATGGGCCCGGACATGGTACCACTCCTCAGGCCATGCTGATGCCACAACTAGAAGGACCCACAACTAAAAGTATACAACTGTGTACTGGGGGGATTTGGGGAGAAAAAGCAGGGGAAAAAAAAAAAAAAAAGATTGGCAACAGTTGTTAGCTCAGGTGCCAGTCTTTAAAAAAAAAAGGAAAATAATGGTTCATTTAATAGATTCTGAATGTTATAATAATGTTTATATTATAATAATGAAATAATATAATTTGAAAAGAATCTGTTTCTTACCTTTGATAAATAGAATGTACAATCACTGTTACCGCACAAAATTGGGGTTCTCTTGCCTGATGCACATAAATAAAAAACCAGTTAATTATGGCATCAGCTTTTGGGGGAGAAATCAGCTTTATTCTGCAAGATCCATGTGCAGGGAGACAGGGCTGTGTGCTCTCAGATCTGTCGGCCTGATTCAGGATTTGGAGCAAAATTTAAGAGGTAGGGAGAATAGGCTGGCACGTGGAAATGCTGAAGGGACAGGTTTTGATTGGTGGGCTTCAAACGTTTATGATAAGGTTTTAAACATTTATGACAAGATTCTAAACATTTATGATGAGGTTCTACAGTTTTATGATGGGATTCTAAACACTTTTGATGAGGTGGGAAAGGAATTTTAACACCACATCTTCCTGAATGAGGGACTTCTCGCTTCTGATAAGAATCCAACTTTCAGGTTCTGGTTGTGTCCTCTCCTTGGGTTCTGTGAGAAGGAGGATCTTGGGTTCCATGGTCATTTCAGGTCACAATATCTTCTTTTGCCCATGCCGTGGCTACGTGACTTTGCAGTTTTTCTGAAGGACAGTCTTTAATCACTTTGTTGATAAGTGATGGGGTCTGTTTGAACTGGCTCTAAATGGCCCTATGGTTACAACTGCTTGTAAATTTTTAGGTAATTGTTTAAGATATAGTGTATCTATTTCTCAATGAATACCAAGTCTTAGTAGCTATAGAACTTAATAAAATAGATTCACTTTTAGTAGGAAAAGTTATTCTTGGCAGATTATTTAAAGTGAAAACCTACACTGAAAAGATCTCATTAATTGCTAAAATAATTGTTTCAATTAGCAAATTTCTTACTGAGCTGTGTGCATAGAGGCTAGTCAGGTAGTCAGGCCTAGTCACCTAGTCAGGTGAGTTTGCAAAGTGCTGAAAGACTGGTCCTTTTCTAAAGAAAGTTCACTTACTGTTTGGTTAAGTTGAGGGATATGAGTAATTTCCTTTCCTGTAAGTCAGTATTATATATTACTGAGTGCCAAATTGCAGTTTGTTATAAGTGATGGCTGTAGAAGCTTTGCAGGGAGAAAGATCACTGTAAGCTAGGATAATCAGGAAATTGGAAAAAGAAAAATCTGAGACATCCTTTGAAGATTAAAGATGTTTGGGACTGCCCTGGTGACAGAGAGCCTTATTTATGTAAGTATGTATATGTGGGTGGGTGTGTATGTATGAATGGCAAAAGCTTTATTCTATTCACCTGAAAAGGGACAATCCTGAAATGGTAAAGTGGAAAGAGTAATAAAGAGAGGGACTCTAGATGCTCCCACTGAAGTTTTCCTGGTTCAGCAGATGCCGTATAATTTCCCACTTGTCCAGTAAACTCCTACTTCCTGGGATTCTTGAGGTGGTGAGGGATACTCTGGATGTGGGAATGGTGTGATTGTGAGCAGCGATGAACTATTGCAGAGAAGTGGTGACAACAGTGTGTTTTGTTGTTAGTGCTGTCAGTTGTGACTCCTAGTGACCCTGTGTACAACAGAGCTGAACCCTGCTCAGTCTTTTTGTGTCATCCTTTCACCTTCCAGCACTATGTCAGACAGTGCTCCTCTGCTATTCATAGGTTTGCATGGCTAGTTTTTCTAGAAGTGATGGTCAGGTCCTTCTTCCTAGTCTGGGAGCTCTGCCGAAACCTGTCCACCACAGGTGACCCTGCTGGTATTTGAAATAGCTGTGGCATAGCTTTCAACATCACAGCAGCATGCAGCCACCACAGTATGACAACCAAAAGACAGTGGTATAGTTCCCTAACTGGGAAATGAACCCAGGCCATGGTGGTGAGAGCACCGAATCTTAACCACTAGACCACTAGGGCTGGCTGACTACAGTGTTAGGAAGATTAATTTCATATTTGCAGCTCATGTATTGAACACTGTATCAGACACATTGACTACTTTTTTAAAGACGGTTTTCTTAGGTCAGTTTTAGGTTCACAGCAAAATTAAGAGGAAAGTACAGAGATTTCCTATCACCTGAAGTCAATAGTTTACATTAAGGGTTCACTCTTGATATTGTACATTCTGTAGTTGTGGGAAAATGTATAATGAAATGTATCCATCGTTATAGTATCATACAGAGTATTTTCACTGTCCTAAAATTCTCTGTATCCCTCCTGTTCATCCCTGCCCTCTCCTCCTCAGCCCCTAACAACCACTGATCTTATTACTGTCTCCATAGTTTTGCCTTTTTAATAGAGTGTCATGTAGTTGGAATCAAACAGTATGTAGCTTTTTCACTTAATAATATGCATTTACAGTTCCTCTGTGTCTTTTCATGGCTTTCTTTTTCTTTTTTGGTGAGGAGGCTCTGGGCGAACATCTATTCCCAGTCTTCCTCTTTCTTTGCATGAGGAAGATCAGCCCTGAACTAACGTCTGTGCCAGTCTTCCTCTATTTTGTGTGTGGGTCACTACCACAGAATGGCTTGACGAGTGGTGTAGGTCCACGCCCGAGATCCAAACCAATGAACCTGGGCTACCAAAGTGGAGCACACCAGACTTAACCACTATGCCTTGGGGCTGGCCCTTCATGGCTTTCTTTTTAGTGCTTAATATTCCATTGTCTGACACAGTTAGTTAATCCATTCACCTACTGAAAGACATCTTGGTTGCTTCAGAGTTTTATCAGTTGGAATAAGGCTGCTGTAAACATCCACGTGCAAATACTTTTGGGTAAACACTAAGGACTATGATTGCTTGTTCACAAAATAAGAGTCCCACCAACTCTCTTCCCAAGTGGCTGTGTCATTCTGCATTCCCACCAGCAATGAATCTTTGCCAGCATTTCATGTTGAGTGTGTTCCAGATTTTCAACATTTTCATAGGTGTCTAGTGGTATCTCACTGTTGTTTTAGTTTGCATTTCCCTGATGACGTATGATATAGAACACTTTTTTAAGTGTTTATTTGTCATCTATGTCTCTTCTTTGGTGAGGTGTTTGTTAAGTCTGCTTTTTCATCGGATTGTATTTTTTTGTTGAGTTTTAAGAGTTTTTTGTGTATTTTGGATCTTTTATCAGATGTGTCTTTTGAAAATATTTTCTTACAGTGTGTGGCTTGTCTTCTCATTCTCCTGATGTTGCCTTTCACGAGCAAAAGTGGTTAATTTTAATGAAGTCCCGCTGATAAATTATTTTTCATGGATCAGCCTTTGGTGTTGTATCTAAAAAGTGATTGCTATACCCAAGGTTATTTTGGTTTTCTCCTATGTTATCTTCTAGGAGTTTTATAATTTTGTGTTTTATATTTAGGTCTATGATCCATTTTTTGTAAACTTTTGTGAAAGGTGTAAGGTCTGTGTCTAGATTCATTCGTTTGCATGTAGATGTCTAGTTTTTCCTAGTTTTTCCAACACCATTTGTTGAAAAGACTGTCTTTGCTGCATTGTGTTGCCTTTGCTTCTTTGTCAAAAATCAGTTGATTGTATTTATATGGATTTATTTCTGGGTTTTCTATTCTGTTCCATTAATCTGTTTATCTTTTGTTTTGCCAGTATGACACGGTCTCGATTACTGTACTTCATGCTAGACCTTAGAGTCAGATAGTGTCAGTCCTCCAACTCTCTTCTTCTTCTTCATTATTATGTTAGCTATTCTGAGCCTTTTGCCTTTCCATATAAACTTTAGAATCAGTTTTTTGATAGCCACTGGGATTTTGATTGGGATTGCATTGCATCTATAGATCAATTTTGGAAGAACTGACTTCTTGAGAATATTGAATCTTCCCGTCCACGAACATGGCATATCTCTCTATTTGTTTAGTTCCTTTTTGATTTTGTTTATCATAGTTTTGTAGTTTTCTTCCTATAGATTGTATACATTTTGTTAGATTTATACCTAAGTATTTCATTTTTTGGATGCTAACATAAATGGTATTAGGTTTTTAATTTCAAATTCCACTTGTTCATTGCTGGTATATAGGAAAGCATTTGACTTTTGTTTGTTAACCTTATATCCTGCAACTTTGCTATAATCATGTATTAGTTCCATGAGTTTTTTGCTTGATTCTTTTGGATTTTCTACATAGACAATGAGGTTATCTGTGAAGAAAGACAATTTTATTTCTTCCTTCTCAATCTGTATACCTTCTATTTTTGTTTCTTTTCTTACTGTGTTAGCTAGTGCAGAATGATGTTGAGAAGGAGTGGGGAGAGGGGACGTCCTTTCCTTGTTCCTGATCTTTGTGGGAAAGCTTCAAGTTTCTCACCATTAAGAATGATGTTAGCTGTAGCATTTTTGTAGATGTTCTTTATCAACTTGAGGAGGTTACCCTCTATTCCCACATTAACTTTTAAAGTCCTCGCAACAATACCATGAAATGGGTGTTGTTATTGTCCCTGTTTCACACATGATGATACTGAGGCAGAGAGAGGTTAGACCACTTGGCAGAAGACAAACAGCTGGTTAAGTGGCGCAGAGCCTTTATTCAAATTGGGGAGTCTGACACCAGAGCATGGTCTTCCCATTCAGATTTGCTTATTAGAGAGAGAGAGAAGTTCAAGGCAGGGAGACTGCCAGGATTGTTTTTGAAGCTCCATGGTAATCTAAGTAATTTTACTAACGTTCTTGAATCTTGGGTTTGTGATCCTAAGATCACCTTCACATAACTTCCTGGGAAAGCTAAGAGAGATTGACAGAGGAATACAGCAAGGATTATTCATTCTTATTTCAGTGAGTGTTAAATGATAGGAATTCATAGAGTCCCTGTTCTCTAGGGGCTTTGTGAGCATTGGACCATGCCTCCACCTCCCCTTTCTGAGTCTGCATCTTCTGGTTCTTTGATTTCCTGTGAGCACAGAATCAGAATTGCTTCATAGAAATTTATTAATCAATTGATCTATCTTGGCCTCCTTTAATTTGGTTTTATAAAAACTCCTCTGAACTGGATATGAAGTAGATAAAAATGAAGGTGGACTGAGCACCTGCTATGTACCATGTTTTCTTCTTTACATATGTTATTTTTAACCTGCTGTCCCTGTGAGCTGTTGGTGGTGTTATCCACGATAACAAATTCCACAAATAAATATTCACCAAATTCATAGGTGCTATGCCAGGAACTTAGGGTATCTTGGAGAAACATACACAGAGAATTAAAATGTTTAGTGATAGAAGGAAAAAAGAGACCAATTTTGTTTTGTTTTGTTTTTTTGCTGAAGAAGACTCGCCCTGAGCTAACATCTGCGCCAGTCTTCCTCTATTTTGTATGTGGGTTGCTGCCACAGCACGGCTGATAAGTGGCATAGGTCCACGTCCGAGATCTGAACCTGTGATATACATGTCACATACATATCTCATAGCAAAGAGTGAGTCAGAAAAGTCTTTATAGAGGAAAAAGTGGTTGCACTATGATTAGAAGATACTAAAAGTTAACCAGATTGAGTAAAAGGGGTGTGGATAGGGTAGGCCTTATAGCTGGAGAGAAAGCATATGTAAGGAGATGATTAACAGTGTAGAAGCTTAGAGCTTCAAGGCCCCCATGAGGAAGAATGGCAGGAGAATGAGGTTGGATAGGCAGGCCAACAGAACATACTCTCCTAGTAATGGAGAGCCATTGGTTTATTGATCTAACAGTGGTCTGATCATGCAATTTGCCTGAGTATTTACTTTGGCAGTAAAGTGGTGGCATTGGAGGTTCAAGGTTACCCAGCTGGTAAGAAACAGAGCTGGAATTTGAATTCAGGTCTTGACAGTATTAATAGCACTCTGCTTCTCTTTAAGTCTATTTAAGCCTAAACCATTTTAAGAGACCTACAGTGTTTAGGCTTATTGGTCAGGAACATATAGGAAAGTGAGTTTAGTACACACATAGTTATTGGAAATCTGTTCAGGAGATGCTTGCAAAGTAAGATTTCATTAGTATTATATTGTCTTTTCAGTCAGTAAGATGTGTATAGTAACCTATTAGGTGATTTTTTTAATCAGAGAATGGGACAAATAGGATGGACATGAAACTAGAGAAAGTGTAAATGATAAGGGAGCATCACAAGAATCTCTGATGAATCTAGATGTTGCTATTAGGTCTATGACTAAACTTCAAGCTATATTTTATTTTTCTAATAATTTTGATAATTTTCTCAGGATAATTGAATATCCCTTTGTAGGAAATGGGTTATCAGGACCCATTGTCCGATTGCTTTCACAAAATGAGATAGTGTTGAATCTGTAGATTGCTTTAGGTAGTATGGACATTTTAACTATGTTTATTCTTCCAATCCATGTGCATGGAATGTCTTTTTATCTCTTTATGTCGTCATCAATTTCTTTCAGGAAAGTCATGTAGTTTCGTTGTATAGATCTTTCACTTCCTTGGTTAAATTTATCCCAAGGTATTTTATTCTTTTCGTTGCGATTGTGAATGGGATTGAGTTCTTGAGTTCTATTTCTGTTAGTTCATTGTTAGCGTATAGAAATGCTACTGATTTATGTATGTTGATTTTATACTCTGCAACTTTACTGTAGCTGTTTATTATTTCTAATAGTTTTCCTATTGGTTTTTTGGGGTTTTCTATATATAAGATCATGTCATCTGCAAACATTGAGAGTTTTACTTCGTCATTGCCTAGATTCCTTTTATTTCTTTTTCCTGCTGAATTGCTCTGGCCACCACCTCCAGTACTATGTTGAATAAGAGTGGTGAAAGTGGGCACCCTTGTCTTGTTCATGTTCTCAGAGGGATGGCTTTCAGTTTTTGTCCGTTGAGTATGATGTTGGCTGTGGGTTTGTCATATATGGCCTTTGTTATGTTGAGGTACTTTCCTTCTATACCCATTTTATTTGAGGGTTTTTATCATTAATGGCTGTTGGAGCTTGTCGAATGCTTTCTCTGCATCTATTGAGATGATCATGTGGTTTTTGTTTGTCATTTTGTTAATGTAGTGTATCAGGTTGATTGACTTGCGGATGTTGAACCATCCCTCTGTCCCTGGTATAAATCCCACTTGATCATGGTGTATAATCTTTTTGATGTATTGCTGTATTCAATTTGCCAGAATTTTGTTGAGGATTTTTGCATCTATGTTCATCAGTGATGTTGACCTGTAGTTTTCCTTCTTTGTGTTGTCCTTGTCAGGTTTTGGGATCAGGGTGATGTTGGCTTCATAGCATGTGTTAGGGAGTGCTCCTTCTTCCTCAATTTTCTGGAATAGTTTGAGAAGGATAGGTGTGAGATCTTCCTTGAATGTTTGGTAGAATTCTCCAGAGAAGCCGTCTGGTCCTGGACTTTTATTTTTTGGGAGGTTTTGGATTACTGTTTTGATTTCTTTACTTGTGATTGGTTTATTCAGATTCTCTATTTCTTTCTGCTTCAGTTTTGGAAGGTTGTAAGAGTCTAACAATTTGTCCATTTCTTCTAGGTTGTCAAATTTGTTGGCGTATAGTTTTTCATAGTATTCTTATGATCCTTTGTATTTCTGTGGTATCTGTTGTGATTTCTCCTCTCTCATTTCTAATTGTATTTATGTGAGTCTTCTCTCTTTTTTTCTTGGTGAGTCTGGCTAAGGGTTTGTCAATTTTGTTTATTTTTTCGAAGAACCAACTCTTAGTTTCATTGATCCTTTCTACTGTCTTTTTTGTTTCAATATCGTTTATTTCTGCTCGAATTTTTATTATTTCTCTCCTTCTACTGACTTTGAGCTTGGTTTGTTCTTCTTGTTCTAATTCTGTTAGGTGTCGTTTGAGATTGCTGATCTGAGATTTTTCTTGTTTATTTAAGTGAGCCTGTATTGCAATGAATTTCCCTCTTAGGACTGCTTTTGCTGCGTCCCAAATGAGTTGGTATGGCGTATTTTCATTTTCATGTGTGTCCAGATAATATTTGATTTCTTCATTAATTTCTTTAATAATACATTGTTTGTTCAGTAGCATGTTGTTTAGTCTCTACATTTTTTCCCCTTTCCCAGCTTTATTCTTGTAGTTGATTTCTAGTTTCATAGCATTATGATCAGAAAAGATGCTTGATATTATTTGAACCCTCTTGAATTTGTTGATGCTAGCTTTGTTTCCCAAGATATGGTCTATCCTTGAGAATATTCCATGCACACTTGAGAATAATGTGTAGCCTGCTGTTTTTGAATGGAGTGTTCTATATATATCTATTAAGTCCATCTGGTCTAGTTTTTCATTTAATTCTATAATTTCCTTGTTGACTTTCTGTTTGGATGATCTATCCATTGGTGTTAATTGGGTGTTGAGGTCCCCTACTATTATTGTATTGTTGTTGATGTTTCCTTTTAGTTTTGTTAATAGTTGCTTTACAAATTGTGGTGCTCCTGTGTTGGGTGCGTATATATTTATAATTGTCGTGTCATCTTGGTTAAGTGTCCCTTTTATCATTATAAACTGCCCCTCTTTGTCTTTCTTTATCTGTTTTGCTTTGAAGTCTAATTTGTCGGATATAAGTATGGTGACACCTGCTTTCTTATGTTCATTATTAGCTTAGAGTATTGTCTTCCGTCCTTTCACTCTGAGTCTCTGTTTGTCTTTGGGGCTGAAGTGTGTTTCCTGGAGGCAGCGTATTGTTGGGTCTTGTTCTTTAATCCATCCTGCCACCATGTGTCTTTTGATTGGAGTGTCCAATCCATTTACATTTAAAGTGATTATTGAAATGTGGGGGCCTACTGCTGCCAGTTTATCACTTGTTTTCTGGTTCTTTTACATTTCCTTCGTTTCCTGTCCCATGATTTTTGGACTACTAATTCAGGTAGGTAGATTTCTATATTGGTTTTCTTCTTACTTGTAATTTGTGTCTTTCTTCTTGTTATTTGTTTAGTAGTTACCAAGTGGTTTGTATAAAACATCTCATAGATGAGATAGTCCATTTTCTGATAGCCTCTTATTTCCATAGATTAAGACGTTCCGTCCTTTTCCTCTTCCCCTTCTAGGTTATTGTCATTTTTTTTTTTCTTCCTTCTCGTGTCGTGAGTTTGTGGTTAAAATGACAAGATTATATTTTTTCTTGGTGTTTCCATTCCTTTTATTTTTAATGTTACACTTAAGTTTTGCCAATCTGTTCTGATGGCGAGCTGCAACTTTCTGATTTTGTCTTTCTACATATCTCCTATGCTCTGGGTTTTGTAGCCCCTTTCCTTTTGATTTTTCAGGTATGACTGTCTTCCTGAGCATTTCTTGTAGAGGGGGTCTTGTGTCAATGAACTCCCTTAATTTTTGTTTATCTGGGAAAGTTTTATTTCTCCATTATATTTGAAGGATGTTTTCGCTGGATGGAGTATTCTTTGCTGCAAGTTTTTGTCCTTTACAGTTTTGATATGTCATTCCACTCTCTTCTAGCCTGTAAGGTATCTGCTGAGAAATTTGATGACAGCCTTATGGGGTTCCTTTATAGGTTATTTTCTTCTGCCTTGCTGCCCTTAGTATTTTCTTTGTCATTGACTTTTGCAAGCTTCACAACTATATTCTTTGGGGTTGGTCTTTTAACATTGATAAAGTTTGGAGATCTATTCACTTTCTGTCACATGGAGTTCCATCTCTCTTCCCAGGTTTGGAAAGTTCTCAGCCATTATTTCTTTGAACAGCTCTTCTCCCTCTGGGATACCTATAATCCTTAGGTTGCATCTCCTGATTGAGTCGGATAATTCTCGGAGTGTTTCTTCATTTCTTTTTAGTCTTATCTCTCTCTCTTCCTCTGTTTGCAGCATGTCTATATTCCTGTCCTCCAAATTACTAATTCTGTCCTCCGTATTATCAACCCTACTGTTCAGAGAGTCCAGATTTTTCTTAATCTCCTCCATTGTGTTCTTCATCTCCAGTATTTCTGATTGGTTCTTTTTTATGCTATCAAGCTCTTTTGTGACGTAGCTCCTGACCTCGTTGAGTTTTCTATCTGTATTCTCTTTTAACTCGTTGAGTTTTTTAATGATGGCTGTTTTGAATTCATTGCCATTTACCTTGTAGATTTCATTGTATTTGGGATTCTTTTATGGGTACTTGTCATTTTCTTTCTGTTCTGGAGATTTAATATATTTTTTCTTACTGCTTTATGACGTGGATTTGTGCCTCTGCATAGAGGTAGAGTTTAGTTACTGCTTCCACTTGCTTCTACTGGAGAGGGGGGAGGGTTGCTGTTTATTAATCTGCACCAACCAGGATCCATGTCAGCTGTTGCTGCCTGGACCTGGGCCCTTCCTCATAGTCACAATGGTCCTGTGAGGTCCCTTGTCAGCTGTGGGGACAATTGCAAGGGGGCCTCAGGTTGCTGGTCACAGACCTCCTAGACGCGCTCCCACCGTAGGGTCTGCAGCAGTGCTATGGGCTTTCCCAGCAGCTGGGAACAGGATCACCTATATTCACAGCTCTGTCACTGTCAGGGCCCGCAAGATCTCACTTGTCCACTATGGGCCACAGCAGAGCTATGGGTATCTACTGCAGTCTGTGCTTAGCTCACCCAGCTTTGCTAATTGTGCCTCAGGGTCTTTAAGCCTTGTGATTCCTGGGCAGGGCCACTCCACTAATGCTGCCCAGAGGCTTTTGCTGTGGCTGCTGTGGGACAGTGGATTTTCCCCCTGGACCACAGAGAAGGGCAGGTGGGACTGCAAGGTGCCCCCGCCCTCACACACAGTCACACTGGGTGGCCCTTGCCCACTCTGGGACACAACTGGAGTCTGTGAGTCAGAGGCGGCTGGCAGGCTTCTGCCCTGCCCGGGATCGTCCTCTCCGTGAGCCTCCCGGTGTTCTGAATGCTGGGAGGGGTCTCTCCACTAATGGCGAGTAGAGGCTTTCCCTCCCGCTGGTGCAGGACCATGGATTTTCCCCCTGGACCATGGAGCAGGGCGACTGGGACTCCAAGGCGCCCCCACCCTCACACATAGTCACACTGGGTGTCTCTTGCCTCCTCTGGGACACAGCCGGAGTCCGTGAATCAGAGGTGGCTGGTGGGCTGCTGCCCTGCCTGGGATCCTCCTCTTTGGGAGCCTCCCAGCATTCTGAATGCTGGGCAGGGTCTCTCTGCTAATGGCAAGTAGAGGCTTTCCCTGCCACTTATGCGGGACAGTGGATTTTCCCCTTGGGCTTAGGGGCAATCGCGGGGGTTTTAGGTAGGGCTGTAGTCACCTGTTTCCACTGTTGCTCCACCGATACCCACGCATGTCTGCCCTTTGTGTGTGGCGATGCTGTGAGTGTGTCCACTAGAAGAAAGTCTCTTGCTGGTACTAGTCTGTCTGGGGGTCGGGGGTCAGAGAGTTTTCGCCTATCTCCACCTCCTCCCAGGGAGAAGTCCATCCGCCTTCCGATCTATAGCAGCACAGGTCTCTCGGGTGTCCTGAGATGCTGTGTGGATAGCCTTTGTTGACTGATGAATGTCCAATTAGTTGTAAATTCGAAGGGGGAGAGACAGCGAAAACTGCTCACTCTGCCATTTTGCTGACGTCACCTCAATCTCGGGTGTTTCGTCTTTTTGGTGGAAACTTTTATTGCATAATAGTTGGTTTTTTAGAAGTTTAGAAAAAGGATGAAAAGAAACCAGATTAACCATAGAAGTTTTCATTCTCTGCTAAATATGAACATCAAGGAATAATATAGTCATAGTAGATATATTGTAAGTTTGTTCTGTGAAGTCAAACATTTGTGTACCTGTTGCATATGTTACCTATTTTATGAAGAAAGGAAGAAACCAGGGAAAAACTTATAAAATTCTCAGTTCTTTATGAGAAATAGCCCTCTTCGTGAAGTAGGGCTTGTTTGGTCTCTGCTATTAGTGTAGGAGGACAGCATTGACAGTATTCTCATGTGGATTGGTCCTCACCCTCTGGAAGTAAGTGAGGCAGAGAGAGTGAAGCCAGGGATTTATTCTCTTCTCAAGTTATTCTTTTTCTCTTCTTTTTCCCCATAGCTGCCACAGCTTTTCCACTTTATGTCACAGATATGAAAGAACCTTAGTTATACAACTACATTTGGTCCTATATGACCAGTTCATCTATAGCTGTGGTGCCCAAACTGGAGTGAGGTCAGTGAGGATTGGCTTTGCCATTTGATTATAAAGCACACGTTTTCCATAAATTGAATGAGCTAAATGTGTATCTCCAAGATTTTGAGAGGTGTGTACTGTGTGCATGCTTTAAATATGAAATGCTAAAAAGTATAACCCCTTAAACCTATGATAATTTTGAAAATGTATATAAAGTGCTTACAATGCTTACTACAAGGAGACTTTCAGAAAAATAGTGGTTCCAATTCTTCTATTTCCATGCACTACTGTTTTGCCTAAGAAACTTCTTTTCTGTTTGCCGTTTGAACTCTTTCATTTTGGTGGGGGCTTGATGAGTAGAGGGGAGATCTAAATTTTCTTTATACAAACTTTCATTTTCCTAACAACTTCCAGATTTCCTTAGGGCAAATGGCTCATGCTATATTGACCCCTTTCCCTTCAACCAATTACTTAGATTTGGCTTTTCTTCCCTTTGTTAAGTCATTTACCATCCCCTTCACTCACTCACCATGTCATAAATAGGTTGTGGTTCAGGATTACAGTTGTCTCATGTTTCATTGAAGATACAGTTTGTATTCCTATTTCTTGTTCATCTTGTTACTGCATGAGTTTTCAGAGAAACTTTTTAATCTTGAAACTGGAAGTTTCTGTGCTCTTTTTCTGTTCTACCACCATGCGTCTCCAGGAATTCAGAGCAAAGCATATGAAATGGACCATTATCACCCCAGGAGTAGAGTACTGTCTTAGTTTAAGACTTTTCATCTTGATTAATTCCTACTGTGTACTTTAACCTCCACCTCCCCCTAATTTTACTCATAAATTTTTTGCCCCAGTATCTGATTAGGAAATCTCTATATTACTACTACCCTTATTTTAGTTATTATGCTTACTAAATGGCAAAAAGGTAAAGCCACTTGTTTACCTACCAGCTACTGTAGTTAAGTACTGACTACGTTTTCTTATGCCTAGCCAACAAAAAGCATTTGCTAAAATTTTAAATGGTGGTTCTCCAAAGTTTATAGTGGGAAACCAGTGTTTTTTTAACAGATTTCTTTTGAGATGGATCCTTTGACTTAATTTTAAGCAACCTAAATTATTCTAAAATTATCACCATTACAGTAATTTGAAACCATTTTCTTTCAGCTGTAAATATGTACTTACTGGGTTCTGTGCTAAAATAGTATTTCCCAGTGTGTATCTAAAGTAGTGGTTCTCAAACTTGAATCTAAGAATCCCTGGGAGCTTGTTTAGAGAGTGCTAATCCTTGGGCTCAGCCTCGAGAAATTGATTCATTAGGTTGTAGGGAGGGACCTAGGAGTTTGCAATTTTCTGATGCTGTTAATCCATGTATTTGAGAAACATTGATGTAAAGGTTATATAGGGAAATCCATGTTTAGTGGATTCAGAAAAACTTTCTTGTTTCTATTTGGTGAGGAAGATTGGCTCTAAGCTAACATCTGTTGCCAGTCTTCCTCTTTTTGCTTGAGGAAGATTGTTGCTGAGCTAACATCTGTGCCAACCTTTCTCTCTTTTTTGTGGGATGCTGCCACAGTGTGGCTTGACGAGCGGTACTGGGTCTGCACCTGGGATCCAAACCTGCAAACCCCAGGCTGTCGAATTGGAGCACACAGACTTGACTATGCCACTGGGCCAGTCCCAAAGCTCTTGACTTTTTAAACTTGCTTATCTCTTGACATTTTGAATCATACTCTCCTGGGTAGTTGGTTCTGGCTGACTTAAAGCCAAGTCATTGGGACTTTAACTTCCTAGCAATACATTGAAGCCAGTGTTGGATCCAGTTGACTCATCCAGCAGATTTAAAACCACTAAGTAAGGAGCTATTATGGGGTCCATTGTTGATGAAGTGGAAACAATTTTCAGCCAAATGCTAAATGGCTTCGAAGAGTATGATGCTTAGCAATTTATTTTGCTTTTTTTAAAATTCTTATTTGTTTAATTTATTTTGTTTATTATTATTTTTTGAGGAAGATTAGCCCTGAGCTAACTTCTGTCACCAATCCTCCTCTTTTTGCTGAGGAAGCCTGGCCCTGAGCTAACATCCGTGCCCATCTTCCTCTACTTTATACATGGGACGCCTGCCACAGCATGGCTTGCCAAGTGGTGCCATATCCACACCCAGGATCTGAACCAGCGAACCCCAGGCCACCGAAGCAGAACGTGCAAATTTAGCTGCTGTGCCACTGGGCCGGCCCCCAGTTTTTTTGCTTTTTATAACTACACAGAGAAACAGAAGAGAAAAGCCTGATCTTGGAATGAGGGATTTAGGCCTGCCAAACAAATTATGTCAGGTATCACTAACATAGGAACTTAGATTATCAAAGTGATCTCTATGTAATGTTGAAACGAGGTCAGTGCAGATTCAAGTGTTGACTCCTAAGTAGTTTTAAAGCTAATATGCTGTATACTTTTTTCCTAATTAAGGGAGACTTGAAAATTAGTCAAATTACTGGTGCTTTTTCCAGCATTAGAAGTAGTGAAAATATACACATAGAATGCTTTAATGATGTGAAAAGAGACTACCTCGATTGTACTTCAGTACAGTTTTTATATCTTTCTTAAGTGACCATTGGTGCTGTTAAATTCTTGAAGAGAATATAGAACAAATTAGAGAGTCTTAAACAGGGACTTGTCTTCTGGCATGCTATTTTTAGATTGTCATAGATTAATCTGCTGACTATTTAATGGCCTGGAAGGAGGAAAGGAGCTAATTTAAACCAGATTAGTATGTTCTGCACTGTTAAAGAATTCTCTGACTGATTCTGAAAATTAAAGATGGAAAAGACTCTGGTAATTTGATTTTTACATGATGACTAGATATTTCCTATAATTGATATATAGGGGTTCAGGATTTATTTTTGTGATGTGGATAAATGCAAGTCAAGTGTTAAATCAATTATATGAACATTTGAGTGCCTAGACCGCCTGTTCTATGCAGGTGTGCCAGGTACTAAAAATATAGTGGTGAGCAAGACAGATGGCTCCTAAAATTGTGTTATCGAATGTAATGGGTTGACTTACATGACCTAACTTTGACCAGGGAAAGTGACTTGTGTCTTAACATGTGCTTTGTATTAGTGTTTTTGAAGTTACTTGTCTCCATATATATGTCTCACTTGCAACACGTAGTTTTTATGTGCAAGATAGCTATTAACCAGCATGAATGCAAGAGAATTTACAGGGGAAAAAATGGTTTGATGGTTGTTGCAAAAAAATCTTTTTTAGGGGCCGGCCCAGTGGCGCAGCGGTTAAGTTGGCACATTCTGCTTTGGCGGCTCGGGGTTCACTGGTTTGGATCCTGGGTGCAGACATGGCACCGCTTGGCACACCATGCTATGGTAGGCGTCCCACATATAAAGCAGGGGAAGATGGGCACAGATGTTAGCTCAGGGCCAGTCTTCCTCAGTGAAAAGAGGAGGATTGGCAGCAGTTGGCTCAGGGCTAATCTTCCTAAAATAAAAAAAAATTTTTTTAATTAATTGTGTATTCTCAACAGAATATAATAAACTGAACATGGTATTTAAACATATTATTCAATATTAATATTTTATTAGATGGGTAGTAACATTTAATTTATTCAAACTTCTAAGTGGTTAAGAAAGGAGGAGGACTCCACCTAACTCATTGAGGCTAGATTTGTGTCTTATGTTTTAGTATCCCTCACGGCTCTGCATATGAGTCAGCAGTGAGTGAATGGGTTCATTGAAGGTGTTTAGAGTATTTTATCTTGGCAACATTGATATAACTATTATACTAATAGAATTCAGAAAAATTGTTTAAATTGAAAGGCTAAGCTTAAAAAACATAGCAACTAATTTGAGCATTTTATTTGTGGTAAATGAGTAAAAATGTTTTAAATGAATTGTGATTTTTCATAAAAATACTTCTAAATTCTCCAAAGAAGTCTCTTGGCCTCAAATTACCCAATTTACTATAAGTTAATCTTTAGGTTTTATATTTGAATACTAGTTACTAATCTTTTCCAGAGAAGGACTTTTTTAAAAAAACGGGCGTTCTTAGAAATTGAAAATTCTTTAGGAACATGAATTATTTTGTAACATAACTTTAATGATTGAGCAAGGAAGTGTGGGGAAACTGCTTTCTCTGTGTTTTCTGAAGAATTCGGAAACATTCAGAGGTGATTCCTGATGAAAGGAATAAGCTAATCTGCCTTTATTTGGGAGATGTCTTTTGTTGATATGCAATAAATTGCTTAATGTCAATTACACTTAAAATCTAGGACTAGCAAATAATATTTAGTAGAATTTGTCAGAATTATAAGCTGCCCTACTCATACAGCTTTAAAAATTGGTGATGACTGTGTTCAAGCTCCAATTCATGCGTTGTGCTTATTGTTAAATAATGTGTAATTAAAAAAAATCCAAATTGATCTTGTTCAAGGTACCAAATCCTTTTCAAGATGTTGAAATGATGTAAGAAGTGGACATAGAAGGACAGTAAGAAAGGGAAAAGTTTGTTTCTCTGCTTATAGCTAAATAAGGATAATTATTTAGAAAATTATTTTAAGATAAAAAATAATTAGTGGAAAATTGATACTTGCAGAAACTTGAAGTCATCAGTTATGTGGTTCCTCTTGGTGTAACTCAAACTTGTAATACTTATCCTATACCAAGCATAGATATAACTCTGAGTAATATTTTGAATCAAAATGGCTGTTTCCACTCTGTTCTATTTTATCAGTTTTAAAAATCAACTTTATTGAGGTAAATGTGTGTACAATAAAAATTATTAATTTTAAGTGTGCAGTTTTAGTTATGACAAATGAATACAGTTGTGTAACCACCACCATAATCATGACGTAGAACATTTCCATCACCCCACATAGTTTCCTTGTATCCCTTTGGAGTTTATCTCGCCTCCTACCCCTGGTCCCTGGATCTGCTTTCTGTCTTAGCTGATTTTTGCAGCATTCCATCTAAATTGAGTCATACATTATACAGTCTTTTGTATCTGTCTTCTTTCACTTAGGATAATAATTTGGAGATTCCATGTTGTTATGTTCATCAGTAGTTCCTTTCTTTTTATTGCTGAATAATATTCCATTGTGTGGATACATCACAATTTGTCCATTCAGTGTTTGTTGGGCATTTGGATTGTTTCCAGTTCTTGGTTGTTATAAATAAGTCCACTGTGAACATTGGAGTACACGTCTTTTTGTGGACGTGTGTGTAAAACCTAGGAGTGGGACCTTTCCTCTAGTTTAAATGTAAGGCTTTGTTTCTTAGTTTTGGTGGGGAAGATAGAAAAATCTATATTGAGGGACCGGCCCGGTGGCGCAGCGGTTAAGTTTGCGCGTTCCGTTTCTCGGCGGCCCGGGGTTTGCTGGTTCGGATCCCGGGTGCAGACATGGCACTGCTTGGCAGCCATGCTGTGGTAGGTGTCCCACGTATAAACTAGAGGAAGATGGGCACGGATGTTAGCTCAGAGCCAGGCTTCCTCAGCAAAAAGAGGAGGACTGGCAGTAGTTAGCTGGGGGCTAATCTTCCTCAAAAAAAAAAAAAAAGAAAAGAAAAAGCAAAATCTATATTGAACCAAAAGGGTGAAAATTATTGCTGGGGTAGAGTTGAGTTGCCTACTATTATTTTCTTATTCTTTATACTTTTATTTTATTCTTTATTTCCCCCTGCCCTTCCCAAAAAGCTACCTTTTCTCTTAACTAAAACCTCTTCTAAAATAGTATTGCTTATTAAACTCGCCTTTACAAGATATACTAAATTTTGAATGGGCTAGTTGAACCATGGCTGTTTTGAAACACTTCCTGTCCCCTGGCCCCTACTATTTCTACCTTATATTAAGTTTTATTGTTTGAAGCCTTTTTTCATTTCTTTCTATATCATCTCCTTTCTCCTCAGAGTTGGGACCTACATAGTACAATTTGAGTTAAAGGAAATACAGTAGAAGCTACAGATAAAGGTTTATGATTTTTTTCTTTGTAAAGATTGGCACCTGAGCTAACAACTGTTGCCAGTCTTCTTTTTTTTTTTCCTGCTTTTTCTCCCCGAATCCCCTCAATACATAGTTGTATATTGTAGTTGTGGGTCCTTCTAGTTGTGGCATGAGGGACGCCGCCTCAGTGTGGCTTGATGAGCAGTGCTAGGTCTGTGCCCAGGATCCAAACTGGCAAAACCCTGGGCCACTGAAGCAGAGCACACGAACCCAACCACTCAGCCACAGGGCCGGCCCCAAAGGTTTATGATGTGTAATGTTATATATTAGGGGTTTGCTGGAAATTCAGCTGTAGACCATGTTGATCTGACTTAATGATTTAGTGAAGCCTGTGAAGTGAGCTGTATTTGCTGACTCATGTTTATGTTATAATCTCCTTGGCAGTCTAGCCAAGGGTTGATTTAGAAGCAAAGGGTACCTGAAAACTCACTCCCTGCCCTCTCAAATATATTATGTATGTATACATAGAAATGCCCATATACACATCCCATATTTCTTAAAATTGGGAATTTTAGGTTTAAAATTGGCTTAAATTTTAGGTTTGAGTTGGTCAAGTCTCTCATTCACAGTGTGGGTTATTCTCACTCTTTTTATTACAACAGCATCTACCTGCAGCATTCAGCGAATTGGAGTTTGAGCTAAGATTGGAGGAAAAATTTGGTGAGCTGGTAAATAGATCTGGTGGGGTAGAAGGTTTGACGACATGCTACCTAAGAAAATGAGAGAGAAGGCAGGGATTGGGATTGGGATAAAACAATTTTTCTTGTTTTACAGTTGAGCATTCTACAAGTACTTATTCAAATTAAAATGGCTTCTTTGAACAACGTAGTGTTTGGTGCTTTTGGGTTACAAAAACTAATCTGATATAAAGCCCTTCTGAAAGAAGGCCGCAGCTCAGTAACAGAGCTCCTGATCTGGCATTAGCTAAAGTACCACTAAGTATTGTGCCATGCGTAGTTTATGCCTAATAGAGAGTATATACAGTAGAGAGTATATACAGATCAGTATAGGAGACTAAAATGCATCTCTTTTTCCCAGGTCAACTTTGTCGAGCCTGGCTCTTCAGTTTTACTGGCTATCTCCCCCTCCAATTCCTTCCTCCTCCTGTTAGGCTATGAGCTATGTGATGTGTTCTATCATTTTGCTCCTTTCCAAGATGAATTGTGAGATTTTCCTGATAGAGAGACTACTGTTCTGGGCCTCTTGACCATTAAAAAAAATGGAGTATGGGCATAAGATGCAAATAATTGGTGTACTTACAAAGACTGATTTTTACAGCAGGTGAGGTGGAAGACAATAGACGATAAACCGAAGTTAAAATGTGGAAGAAAATATATAAACAGGAGAGGAAGGAGAACTTGAAATTAGCATGGTGATGTGTGACTGTCAGGATTTTCTCCTTTCTTGCGTATTGTCTTTCATTCATATTCTCCCTCTCTCATTTTTCCCCTCCCTCTTTTCTTTCTTCTGTCTCTTTATTTTATGGTCTTATACCACTGAAATGTTTTGTATTATCCACTTGTGTGTTAGTCTCTCAGTGATTAACATTATTTTGTGTTTTCCAGGTGCTCTGTTGTAGTAAATGAATGGTTCATTGGCTGTTTATTGGCATTATAGAGTTTTGTTTGTTTGGGGTGACTTTTTTTTTTTTTAGTATTTTTCTTGTTTATTATTGATCACTCGTTATCTCTTGCTTTGGTTCTGCTATGCTCCCTGGCATAACCAGAAATTAGCTTAAATTGGAGTTGTTAGCAAGGAGACGCTTTTTGCATTCCCATTTGAAGAATGGCAGTGCTCTATTGGAGAAGTTTGTGTTTTTAACTGCAGTCCTGTTTGGGGAAGGTTGGAATAGAATAACAAGGTTGGGAGGAGGCAGACATTCACTTGACTCAGATCCGCTGAGTCACACCTTGTTGTTAGTGGAATGGCACACCTCATTTAGCACTCGCATTTGATGTTTTAAACGAGAGCACTATTTCTTATAATTCATTGAATAGGTAATCACAGATCAGTTTAAATTGCTGTTGGATTGGATTTTGAATGTATGGAGATAAGAAAGGAAATACGGTTTGCTTGTTGTTGTTAGGTATTTGGAATCCTTAGAACATCAGGTTCAAATATTTATTTTTCTCAGGCTTTATTGTGAAATAGTTTCAAATTTATAGAAAATTTCATTAGTAATGCAAGTAAGTCCCAAATGCCCCTTGGCAAGGTTCACCCATTGTTAACATTTTGCCGCTTTTGCTCTTTCATTCTTTATCATATTATTTTTTTCTGAACTGTTTGAGATTAAGTTGCATGCATCATGTTCCTTTACCCTGTAATATTTAGATGTATATTTACCAAGAACATGGGCAATCTCATATTTTCAAGGACATTTCACTTATCAGATTAAGGAAATTTAACACTGATATAATAATGCAGTCCATGTTCAGATTTCTGTCTTTTTCCCAATAGCATTCTTTAATAATTTTTCTCCTAGTCCAGGATCCAACCTAGAATCATTCATTGTGTTTAGTTGTCATGTTTCTTTATTCTCATTTGATCAGGAACGTTTCCTTAGCCTTTCTTTGTCTTTTATGACTTGACATTTTTGAAGAGTGACCGACCATTTATTTATAGAATCTCCCTCAATTTGGATTTGTTTTATGTGTCCTTGGGATTAACTTTAGGAAAGGTAGTTTTGACAGGAATTCTACATTAGTGATGTGTGCTCCTCAGTGCATCACATCAGGAGGCACATGTCCATTTGTCCCATTATTGGTAATACTAACTTTGATCTTTTGGTTAATGTACCTGCCAGGTGCTTCCACTCAAAAGTTATTATTTTCCTTTCTTAATAAGTAATTTGTGGGGAGATAGTTTGCGACTCAATATATACTATTCCTTATAAACTTTCATCCGCAAAGAATTTTAACATTCTTTGTTAATTTTACCTAAATTGATTATTACTGTGGTGATTGAGGGTCAAATATTTAATTACACAAACTCAGTGATAGAGGAGGGAGTCTGTTCCAGCTGTTGGACTCCTTAGCATTAGAAAATATTTTGTATTGAGCTGAAATTTATCTTCTGAAACTTGCACACATTGTTTCAAATTCTGTACTTTTATGCCAGTGAGATAAGCCTCCTCCTTTTGCTCTTTAACAGCCCTTCAGAATACATTCTTCTTTATCTTTTCTCTAGGTTACTTACTCCCATTTCTAACAGTCATTTCTTGTAAGAGATGGCTTTCCTGAATTTATAACTGTCCTGTTGGCTTCGTGATAACACTCACTTATCAATATCTCACTTAACATAGGGTCCCAAATCCAGATAACAGTTCTAGACATGGTTTGATCAGTACAGTTGATTGCTGCTGCCTATAATCTAGTTTCATGCATAAGAGCCTAGGCTTTGGAGACAAATAAATCTGGATTCAAGTCCTCTCTCTGCTACTTACTAGCTCTGTGATCTTAAACAAATTCTTAATATCTCCAAACTTCAGTTCCATAATCTGTAAAGAGTTGGTCATAATTGTACCTGCCTTTTAGGGTGGAATGAAGATTAAGTGTGCATGTAAAATTCTCAGGGTGCTATTACATCATGATCTCTCATTAGCTAATAATAATTATTATATAGAAAGCACGCATCTATTTTATAGCCCAAGATTGTTGCAAATTTTTTTTTGGCTATTGTGTTGTACTCTGGGCTCACTTAAACCTGTGGTGAAAATAAGAAAGTTTCAGTAAGTTCTCCTGAAGCACAGTTAGACTCTTGGACAAATATTTTAACTTGTGTGAAAGTTACTCTAAGTCACAACCTTTATGAGATTTTGAATTATTTCTTAAACCATTTACATGTACACAATAAGTAGATTATAGAGAAACCTTTGAATTATTTTGAATGAATCCTAAAACCTTTGGTCATCTTTTATAGCATAGCAAATGTTGCAATAAATATTTCAGCATTAAATAATGCTTTAAAAGTTAATCAGTGATATTTGAGTGTATGCTATTTCTCCTGGTGTTTTTAAACCATGTTGTTAATTTAAATAGTAAATTTACTCTGAAATCCTAAAGCTTTTCCTAAAATTTACTATAGAAATTGAGGCCAATATTGTACATGTTGGGGAAAAGTAGTTATCCTGGTATTCTAGGACATTTTGATTGAACGCAGCTTTATTTTCCAGACAAGCCTTCTAACACTTGATTAACCTGTGGCAATAATGGTCTATAGGAAATTGAATCTGTGGGAAGTGTGCTGTAAACCTTCATAGTAAGTGTCAGAAATAGGGCTCCTCTTCCTGTCACAACAGGACCAAGAATTTCATTCTCCCCAATCAGGAGGCTCCCAAAGGATATTCTTAGGACACTGAAGTCACCCCATTGACTGACTGTTTGTAAAAGTTCTTCTTTAGTTGGTGGTTGTTTATGCTAGATAAATTAGCTAACCTTTAGAAAAATAGGAAAATACCTAGTTTTGCTCCCTTTGGGTATAACTGATTATGAAAAGTAATCCTTGCTCACCTAGCTTGTGGCCAGGTGAAGAAAAATCTGTATGTTAAAGTTACACATTGTTATGTTATCTATTGGTGTCTAATACCAAATGAAATGTTTTTATTTCTTAATTTTGCCTCACAGCCCGTTTTATGTAGCTATTATAATAGTGAAAATACTCCTTAGAGTTTCATACAATTAAAATGTACATAGTTAATTTTAACTGTCTCAACTCTGTTTCATGTTAAATGTGTTACAGGAATGAATCTGAAGTCTGCTGCAGTAAAACACTGAAGGCTTTAAAATGTTTTCTTGCATAAAACTCAAACTATAAGTAGCTGCTTATGAGGATAGGGAAGGCAGGAAGCTAATGTCAGTCTCAAGATACAGGACAGCTGTTTGCTCATCAACCTCAACTGTGTGAGTAGACTTAAGCCTGTAACCCTATGTAATTGGGCATAGTAACTTAAAATTTTTTAAATCTAAAGTGCTTGAAGGTACACTTAAGTCATCATGATGAGGCATGTTTTAGGGTCTGTTTTTTTCTGGTGGGTAAGATACTGAGGGTGGAGTGGGAGGTAGATTTTTATTTATAATGTGTTTTTGAGAATAACACTTAATAACTAAAATATTATTAGTGACCATGCATCTTTTTTCAGAGTTACTCTAAGCATTGGAACCTGCGTTACTAATCTTATTGTGAAGTAAAAGATTATAATTGCTTAGATTGCTGTTTATTTTGCAGTTGATTTCTGCCTTTTTAAAGTAATGTTTTGGCCAAACAGTGATAAAAATGTATTTGGGGAATATAATTTTATATATTAATATAGAAAATTGCTCTTGAAGATAATTTAATAATTTAAATTATAATTAATAATTTTTTGAATAGCTCTGTTTAATCAGAAAGAGCATATACTTCAAAATAAAGGAACTCTTGATACCTAAATGCAGTTGGAAGTCTTTTAAACTTGTCAACTTTGTTTTTTAAAAGTGCTTTATAAATACATATTGAAGAAAAAAAATTCTTTTTCTTTTACTAAAAGTTACCACCTCAAGAATCAGTTGGAGGGGTCTGATTTTTTCCCTACTCCCTTAGAGGAATGTATGGTTTGTATGGATGAGATGATTAAAATATAAGATGTTGCTTTCAGCAAAATGATGAGCATGTGGATAAACATTTATAAACTCTTATTAACTGTTTAGGGAGACATGGAGTAGAAGGAATCTTATTTGCACTAAGATAAGCTTACTTTCTCTTTCACATCACAAATGTATTGGCTGAAGGAAAATCAAAATTGACTGTCTTTGGAATCAGTGAATGAGAAGATATTTAGAAAGTATATGAAGAATATACACTGAATATGGATATTCTTAGGAAAGTAGTCAAAGGGTACATGGCAGAAGTGGAGATATATGTAGTTGCATTCAAAAGCAGTTAAAAACTCGAGGTTTCAGTTTGCCCAGTTTTTTTCCTTTCTGGATTAATCAGAAGATAAATAGCACTGTGTGAGTCTCCAGGGCTTATCTAGTTCCCAATCTTTCAATTGCTCTAAAGAAGAAATATGTAATCTCCTTGTTTAATGATGACAAGTCTCACTTTAATGAAGTTTTAGGGTCTAGAGTATGAGATTTAACTCTCCAGTTAGTCATTTGGCATTTCAGTTATAGAGCTGAGTTTAATTTGGTGCTACTATTTTGTTTACTGTACTCCAATACTCTTCCTTCATCTCTTTAAATTAGTGTCAAAAATAAAATTCGGGGCCAGCCCAGGGACATAGTGGTCAAATTTGCGTGCTTCGCTTCCTGTTTGCCAGTTTGGATCCCAGGTGCAGACCTGTGTACCACTTATCAAGCCAGGCTGTGGCAGGCATCCCACATATAAAATAGAGGAAGATGGGCACAGATGTTAGCTCAGGGCCACTCGTCCTCAGCAAAAAGAGGGTTGGAGATGGATGTTAGCTCAGGGCTAATCTTCCTCAAAAAAAAAAGAGGGACGTCAGCATCATGGCAGAGTGAATTTGCCTGGGACTCACTCCCCTCCAACATACGACAAAAAGGGGCACCCATACTCCAACAGAGGACATCCTAACAACACAAAAACGTTGGAGAGATATGCAGCCATACGATGGAGGGCAGAGAGGCTGGAGCCCCGCTCAGAGGAGCTGGAATGGGATAAGAGAGAACTTTGCTTCCTCCTCTAAAGACTGTGATCATGACCGAGGGAGGTTCCGTGACGGAAGGAACGGGAAAGGGATCACTCATTCATGAGCTCACCAAGGGCTCCCTAGCATGCTTGCAGCCTAGAGGGAAGCCCTCTAACAGGCAAAAGCTTTTGCAATGGGTGACCTCATCAAGCCAACACCCTGGGAGACCAGATAGCGAGAGCTGATCGAGAAAGCCTGGAGTGCATACAGGAGAAAGCGCCCTTCCACCCACCAGCCCCACACTGCTCCACTGCCTGAGATATCGGCTGAGGCTGGAGGACTCAGAATATGCTGCTCTCGACCCCCACCTGGTGGCATTAGGTGGTAACTGTAACTGACTAAGATCAGAATGCGTAAGACCCAGCCTACCTCTAGCAACATCACACACTACATCAAATCTCCAGACCAGAGAGAAAAGGACAAGCACCCAGAATTCAGTCCTGAGGACACAGAAATATGTAGTCTAAATGACAATGAATTCAAAATGGCTATCATCCAAAAACTCAAAGAGGTAAAAGAGAATGTAGAGAAACAATTCACCGAATTCAGGACCTATGTCACAAAAGAGATTGAAACAATGAAGAAGAATCAATCAGAAATATTAGAGATGAAAGACACAATGGAAGAGATAAAACAAAATACAGATTCCCTGAGTGCGCGAGTGGACTTCATACAGGAGTGTATCAGTATAATTGAAGATAGATATGTTGAAATGCTCCAGACAGAGGAGGAGAGAACTAAGACTACAAAGAAATGAAGATATTTCTCCGAGAAATATCCAACTCAATGAGGAAATGCAACATAAGAATTATAGCGGGCCAGCCTGGTGGTACAGCGGTTAAGTGCACACGTTCCACTCTGGCGCCCCGGAGTTCGCCGGTTCGGATCCCGGGTGCAAACATGGCACCACTTGGCACGCCATGCTGTGGTAGGCATCTCACATATAAAGTAGAGGAAGATGGGCACGGATGTTAGCTCAGGGCCAGGCTTCCTCAGCAAAAAAGAGGAGGACTGGCAGTAGTTACCTCAGGGCTAATCTTCCTCAAAAAAAAAAAAAAAGAATTATAGGCATTCCAGGAGAAGAGAAGGAGAATGGAGCAGAAAGCATGTTCAGAGAGATAATAGAAGAGAACTTCCCAAACCTAGAGAAAGAGAGGGACATCTGTGTGGAAGAGGCTTCCAGATCTCCTAGATTTGTCCATGTAAAAAGACCTACTGCAAGGCATGTAGTAGTAAAACTGGCAAAAATGAATGACGAAGAATACTAGGGGCAACAAGGCAGAAGAAAATAACCTACAAAGGAACCCCTATCAGGCTTCCAGCAGATTTCTCTGCAGAAACCTGACAAGCTAGGAGAGAATGTAATGACATATTCAGACCTTTAAAAGACAAAAATCTTCAGCCAAGAATACTCTATCCAGCAAAAATATCATTCAGATATGAAGGAGAAGTTAAAATTTTCCCAAACAAAAGCTAAGGGAGTTCCTAGTCACAAGACCCTCCCTACAAGAAATCCTCAAGAACACCCTCATACCTGAAAGAAAAAGAAGGGGAGAGACAAAACGGGGAGAAAGGGGTCGCAAAACACAGAGTAAGGAGATAAACAGGTAGACAGAATCAGAGTAAGATAGCAAATATTCAACTATAGCATTAAGCTAGAGGGAAAGAAAACACCAAAAACGAAGATAATCCTGTCATTTTAACCACAAACTCACAATGCAAGATGGAATAAGATATGAGAAAAACAACTTTGGAGGGGAGGAGGAAAGGGACTGAATCGGTTTCGACTGAGGAAATAAGAGGCCATCAGAAAATGGACAGTGTTATACAGAGATTCTGAATACAAACCTCAGTGTAACCACTAAACGAAAAAGAACAGAGACACAAAGAATAAGGAGAAAACAAAGAAACACATCATAAAAAACTACGTAATTCAATGGGTAGAGCGAAACACACAGGAGGAGAAACAATGGAAATGCAGGAAAACCGGAAAACAAGTGATAAAATGACAGCATTCAGCCCTTAATACCTCAATAATCACCCTAAACAGTAATGGATTGAATTATCCAATAAAAAGACACAGAGTGGCAAGATGGATTACAGAACAAGACCCAGCAATATGCTGCCTCCAGGAACATCTCAGCTCCACTGACAAACACAGGCTCAGAGTGAAGGGTTTGAAGATGATACTCCAAGCAAACAAAAGAAAGCAGGTATCGCAATACTTATATCAGACAAAGTAGACTTCAAGATAAACCAGGTAAAGAGAGACAAAGAGGGCCAATATATAATGATCAAAGAGACACTCCATCAAGAAGAAATAATGCTTATAAATATCTATGCACCCAACACAGGAGCACCAAAGTTCATAAGGCAACTATTAACAAACCTAAAAGAAGATATTAACAACAACACAATAATAGTAGGGGACCTCAACACTCTGCTCACATTAATGGATAGATCATCCAGACAGAAAATCAACAAGGACACAGTGGGATTAAATGAAAAGCTAAACCAGTTGGACTTAATAGACATATCTAGAACACTCCATCCAAAAACAGCAGGATACACATTCTTCTCAAGTGCACATGGAACATTCTCAAGGATAGACCATATGTTGGGAAACAAGGCAAACTTCAATAAATTTAAGAAAATTGAAATAATAATAAGCATCTTTCCTGAACATAATGCTATAAAGCTAGAAATTAATTACAGGAAAAAAGCTGTGAAAGGGACAAAGATGTGGAGATTAAACAACATGATGTTGAACAAGCAGCGTATCATTGAAGAAATTAGAAGAGAAATCAAAAAATATCTGGAGACAAATGAAAATGATAACATGCCATACCAACTCATATGGGATGCAACAAAAGTCATATTACATGGGAAATTCATCTCAATGCACACTTTAACAAACAAGAAAAATCCCAAATAAGCTATCTCAAATTACACCTACCTGAGTTAGGAAAAGAACAACTAAAGCCCAAAGTCAGCAGAAGCAGAGAAATAATAAAAATCAGAGCAGAAATAAATGCTATTGAAACAAAAAGGCAGTAGAGAGGACCAGTGAAACAAAGAACTGAGAATAATATGAAAAACTATATGCCAACAAAATGGATAATCTAGAGGAAATGGATAAATTTTTAGACTCTTACAACCTCCCAAAGAAGAAACAGACAATCTGAATAGACAAATCACAAGGGAAGAGATTAAAACAGTAATCAAAAGCATCGTAAAGAATAAAACCCAGGACCAGACAGCTTCCCTGGGGAATTCTACCAAACTTTCAGAGAGGGTTTAATACCTATCCTCCTCAAGCTATTCCAAAAAATTCAGAAAGATGGAACACTTTCTAACACTTTCTCTGAGGCCAACATTACTCTAATACCAAAGCCTAACAAGGACAACACAAAAAAGGAAAACTACAAGCCAATATTACTGATGAACATAGATGTAAAAATTCTCAACAAAATTTTGGCAACCCAAATTCAGCAATACATCAAAAGGATCATACATCATGATCAAGTGGGATTTATACCAGGGACACAAGGATGGTTCCGTGTCCTCAAATCAATCAATGTGATACACCACATCAACAAATTGAGGAATAAAAACTTCATGATCATCTCAATAGATGCAGAGAAATCATTTGACAAGATCCAACAGCCATTTATGATAAGAACTCTTAACAAAATTGGGTTAGAAGGAAATTACCTCAACATAATAAAGGCCATACATGGCAAACCCACAGCCAACATCATACTCTACAGACAAAAACTGAGCTCCATCCCCCTGAGAACAGGAATGAGACAAAGATGGTCACAATCACCACTCTTATTCAATATAGTAATAGAGGTTTTGGCCAGAGGAAGAGAAAGGAATAAAAGGAATCCAAAAAGGGAGTGAAGAAGTGAAACTCTCACTGTTTGCAGACGATGTGATGTCATATATAGAAAACCCCAAAGAATCCATCGGAAAACTAATAGAAGTAGTTAACAAATACAGTAAAGTTGCAGGGTACAAAATCAACTTACAAAAATCAGTTGCTTTTCTATGGTCCAATAACAAATTTACAGAAAGAGAACTCAAGAATACAATTCTGTTTACAATTGCAACTAAAAGAATAAAGTACCTAGGAATACATTTAACCAAGGAGGTGAAGGACTTATACAGTGAACACTGTAAGACATTACTGAAAGAAATGACAAAGAGATGGAAAAAGGTTGTGTGCACATGAATTGGAAGAATAAACATAAAGTGTCCATATTACCCAAAGCAATCTACAGATCCGATGCAATCCCAATCAGAATCCCAGTGACATTCTTCACGGAAATAGAGCAAAGAATCCTAAAATTCATATGGGCTAACCAAAGACCCTGAATTGTTAAGGCAATCCTGAGAAAATAGAACAAAGCTGGAGGTATCACAGTCTCTGACTTCAAAATGTACTACAAAGCCATAGTGATCAAAATGGCATGGTAGTGGTACAAAAATAGGCATACAGATCAGTGGGACAGAACTGAAAGCCCAGAAATAAAACTGCCCATCTACTGACAGCTAATCTTCAACAAAGGTGCCAAGAGCATACAATGGAGAAAAGATAATCTCTTTGATAAATGGTGTTGGAAAAACTGGACAGCCACATGCAAAAGAATGAAGGTAGACCATTATTTCACACCATACACAAAAATAAATTCAAAATAGATCAAAGACTTGAAGATAAGTCCTGAATCTATAAAACTCCTGGAAGATAATATAGGTAGTACAGTCTGACATCGAACTAAAAAGGATCTTTTCGAATACCATGTCTTCTCAGACAAGGGAAACAAGAGAAAAATAAACAAGTGGGACTTTATTAGACTAAAGAGCTTCTACAAGGCAAAAGAAACTAGAATCAAAACAGAGACAACCCACCAATTGGTAGAAAATATTTGCAAATCATATATTTGACAAGGGGTTAATTTCCATAATATATAAGGAACTCACACGATTGAACAATAAAAAAACAACCCGATCAAAAAAATGGGCAAAGGATATGAACAGACATTTTTCCAAAGAAGATATACGGATGGCCCATAAACACATGAAAAGATGTTCAACACCACTGATCATCAGGGAAATGCAAATCAAAACTACAATAAGATACCACCTTACACCTGTTAAAACGGCTATAATCACTAAGACTAAAAGTAACAAATCTGGGAGAGGGTGTGGAGAAAAGGGAATCTTCATACCCTGCTAGTGTGAGTGCAAACTTGCGCAGCCACTATGGAAAACAGTATGGAGAGTCCTTAGAAAACTGACAATAGAACCACCATATGACCCAGCTATCCCACTACTGGATGTCTACTCAAACAATTTGAAATCAACAATCCAAAGTAACATATGCACCCGTATGTTCATTGCAGCAATATTCACAATAGCCAAGACATGGAAACAATCCAAGTGCCCATCCACTGTGATGGTTGGATAAAAAAGGTGTGGCATATATATATATATACAATGGAATACTACTCAGCCATAAAAAAGACAAATTCATCCCATTTTCAATAACATGGAAGGACCTGGAGGGAATTATGCTAAGTGAAATAAGCCAGACTGAGAAAGACAAAAGACCAGATGATTTCACTCATATGTAGAGTATAAACAAGCACATGGACAAAGAAAACAGTTCAGTGGTTACCAGGGGAAGAGGAGTGGGCGGTGGGCACAGGGAGTGAAGGGGAGCACTTATGTGGTGACAGACAAGAAATAACGTACAACTGAAACCTCACATCAATGTAAACTATTATGAACTCAATTTAAAAAGAAAAAGGAAGAAGGAAAGCAAAATCAAGGTGAACACAGCCTTAGAACATACTAGTGAAACTTAGAGTTTTAATATGAAATTAGGCAGAAAGGACACACTAGGAAAGAGAGAAGCTTTTAAAACCACAGAGGATTTGGGGGAGATTGCATGATGGTAAATAGGTCCCCAATTTCCATTTCTCTGAGATGATTCTTTGTGTGCTATATTACTCTTCTACCAAACAGATAGAGAAAAGTGCTAAGAAGCTAATTAACTTTACTGGGCTAGAAAAGTACAATATTAAATTGGCCCTGAGCTCACTTCTTCTGCCAATCTTCCTCTTTTTGCTTGAGGAAGAGTGGCCCTGAGATAACATCTTTGCCAGTGCTCCTCCATATTTTGTATGTGGGGTGCTGCCACAGCATGGCTTGATGAGCCACGCCTGGGATCTGAACCAGTGAACCCTAGGCCGCTGAAGTGGAACGTGCAAACTTAACTACTATGCCACTGGGCTGGCCCCCTCATCTAGCGTTTTTTTAAAGGCACCTTGAATCCTTTTCAAAACAACCTGAGATATATAAAAAATGGTAGTGAAGTGTTTAGTTAAACCCTCCTTTCCATTCTAGGATGATAGGATTCCCCATTGCCTACAGGTTTAAATTTAGATTCCTTAGCATGGATACCAAGCCTTCATGGTGTGGCCTTACTCTCTTTCTAGGATCAGTTCCCACCATTCCATATTCATTCATTGTTTATATTTCAATTCATGTTGAAGAATGATATTGATTACTATAAGTAGCTATCAGTTCTTTTCCTCTGAATTTGTGCAGGTATATTTCCTTAGTCGGCCTGTCCCTAAAATGGGAAACTGATTGGGAGCTGTGTGCCCAGATTCTGTCCAAGGGTGGACTTCCCTTTGGGGTGTATGGAGAGGAAGCTTGAATGGGTGCCAGTATCCCAGAATTAGGTCAGAGAGGAAGAATGCAGTGAAATGTAATCAATATCAAGATTTAATAAAATTAATGATTTTATTGTTTCATCAAGAATATTTGTAAGTGAAAGTGGCTTTTTTATTGTGAGAGTATAGTGATGAAGAATACAGTGACTACTTGTACAGTTTGGTGCTGCTGCCTTGATTCGTGCCAAGGCTGCAGCTGTTTTACCCTCCATTGCTTTTATACTGCCAGTCAACACAGAGATAAAGACAAATAACAAGTTCTTGTTTTTATGAAAATAGTTTTGACCTCCTGGATCTTTGAAAGGATCTTAGAGATCCCCAGGGGCCCACAGATAAACTTTGAGAACTGCTGATTTAGAGCATGGAATCCAGCCAGACTCTCCAGGTTCTTGACTCTCACTTCCATCACTTAATAGCTGTGTGACCTTGAGCAATTCACTTAACCTTCCTATGCCTTAGTTTCCTGATCTGTGAAATGAGGATGGTTATAATACCTGTTTCATAGGATTGTTACAAGGATTAAAGGAGTTGATATTTATAAGTGCTTACAACAGTGCTTGGCACATTAAGCAATATACAAATATTGTTAAATAAAGTTAATAGTAAAGCCAGTTATTTGTAGAAAAAGTGTTGTACAAAGTTTGATGGGAACAGAAGACATTTAAGTTTAGAGAATGACCCTGTTTTTTTAAAAATTTTTATTGAGTTAATGATAGGTTACAATCTTGTGAAATTTCACTTGTACATTATTGTTTGTCAGTCATGTTGTAGGTGCACCCCTTCACCCTTTGTGCCCACCCCCCACCCCATCTCTCCCCTGGTAGCCACTAATCTGTTCTCTTTGTCTACATTTTTAAATTCCTCATATGAGTGGAGTCATACAGAGATTGTCCTTCTCTATCTGGCTTATTTCCCTTAACATAATTCCCTCAAGGGCCATCCATGTTGTTGCAAATGGGACAATTTTGTTCTGTTTTACGGCCGAGTAGTATTCCATTGTATATATATACCACATCTTCTTTATCCAATCATCTGTTGATGGGCACTTAGGTTGCTTCCATGTCTTGGCTATTGTAAATAATGCTTCAGTAAACATTGGGGTGCATAGGACTTTTGGAACTGCTGACTTCAAGCTCTTTGGATAGATACCCAGTAGAGGGATAGCTGGGTCATATGGTATAGATACCCAGTAGAGGGATAGCTGGGTCATATGGTAGTTCTATTTTTAATTTTTTGAGGAATCTCCATACTGTTTTCCATAGTGGCGGCACCAGTTTGCATTCCCACCAGCAGTGTATGAGGGTTCCTTTTTCTCCACAACCTCTCCAACATTTGTTACTATTAGTTTTAGTTATTTTTGTCATTCTAATGGGTGTAAGGTGATATCTTAGTGTAGTTTTGATTTGCATTTCCCTGATGATGAGCGATAATGAACATCTTTTCATGTACCTATTGGCACATGTTCATATATCTTCATGTTCATATATCTTCTTTGGAGAAATGTCTGTTCATGTTTCCCACCCATTTTTTGATCAGGTTGTTTGATTTTTTGTTGTTGAGTTGTGTGAGTTCTTTATATATTATGGATATTAAGCCTTTGTCAGATATATGACTTGCAAATATTTTTTCCCAATTAGTGGGTTGTTTTTTTGTTTCAATTATGTTTTCCTTTGCCTTGAAGAAGCTCTTTAGTCTGATGAAGTCCCATTTGTTTATTCTTTCTATTGCTTCCCTTCTTTGAGAAGACATGGTGTCCGAAAAGATCCTTTTAATACTGTTGTCAAAGTGTGTACTGCCTACATTTTCTTCTAGAAGCCTTAGGGTTTCAGGTCTCACCTTTACATCTTTGATCCATTTTGAGTTTATCTTGGTGAATGGTGAGAAAGAATGGGAGAATGACCATATTAAGTGGAAGAAATCAGGGAGAGACATTCATTTACAAATATTGGAAACTAAGTTAGAGATTTGCCTTAGGAGATGAGATCTCTCACCTCCCCTAGGGCAGGGAGGTGAAGTCTGCATGGTCGAATTATAAGCTTTAAGGTCAAAGAGGAGGGAGTAAAAAGAAGGATCTATATATGGATCTTGCATATATAGATCTTATCTTATGTTAGTCTTTTTGAAAAGAAAAGTGAATGAAAGCCCATCAATGTGGAAACCACTGGGAAAATTTGAGTGGGTCCCCCCTTTTGCAGCAAACAATATTGGGTTACCTTGTGCAGCTGATAGCTATGTCTGATTCTTTAAGGTATGTGATATGGCACCTAGGTCAGTTTGGGACCATAAAATTGACTACAACTTAAGTTTAATTATAAAATTACTATGTTTGGTATGCTAAATTAGGCGAATTGCTAAATAAACCCCTTTCTGAGTGGAGTGAATTGGGAAAAATACCCAAAAGCTTGGAGCATGAGGCCAAACATCTTTGTTCAGTGCACAAACTGTGTAACCACATGTAGCAGCCCCTGCTGACACACCTAGATCTCTTCTCAAATAACAAATTCAGTTTCTTTAAAAAGAGCCTATTCCAGTTTCTTGCCTTGGGGTAAATACTTGGCTACTACAGGTTCTGTGCTGGCAAGGTGGCAGTGCAGTTTCATTCATGCATTCAACAGCTGTTGAATGCGTACCATGTGCCAAGCATTATTTTAAGCATTAGTAAACAAAATAGACAAAATCCCTGCCATTACAGAGGTAACATTTTAGTAAAGGGACGATAAACAAAATAAGTGTAATTTAATAGTAAATTAAGATTGAGATAAGGGTATTGAAGAAAAAACTGGAAATGGTAATAAAGGATGCTGGGGGCAGTATTAAATAAGGTAGTAAGGGAAGTCCTCCCTGAAAAGATGACATGAACGTATGCCTGAAGGAGGTGAGGGAGCCTAGTCATAAGGATTTCTGGAGCATAGAGGTTACGGACAGTACAAAGGCCTTGAGACAGGAACATACCTGGCAGTGTATATGATCAGGGAGGAGTAGGAGTAGGAGAGGAGGTCAGGTAATGGGGGACCAGATTATGAAGAGCCTTCAAGTCATGGTAAGGAATTTGGCTTTTACTCTTGGTGAATTGGGAAGCCACTGGAGGATTTTGAGTAAGCAAGCAGTGTGATTTACTTTAGATTTTAACATGATCACTGGCTGCTGTATTGAAAATAGACCATAGGAGGACAAGAACAGAAGCAAAGATACATATATACCAGTAACTATATTAGTTATTAATTGCTACATAAAAATTACCCCAAAACTTAGTGGCTTAAGACAACAAACGTTTATTATCTCAGAGTTTTTGTCAGGAATATAGAAGTGGCTTAGCTGTGTGGTTTTGACTTAGGGTCTCTCTTGAGTTTGCAGTCCAGTTGTCACCCAAGGCTGCAGTCATCCAAAGACTTGACCAGGGCTGAAGGATTTGCTTCCAAGTTCACTTATACAGCTGTTGGCCTGAGGCCTCAGTTGCTCAACATGTGGACCTCTCCTTACGACATGGTAGCCAGCTTCCCCAGAGTGAGTAATCCAAGAGAAGAGAGCAAGGCACTAGCCACTATGTCTTTGTGACTAGACTCAGAAGTGACACACCATCGCTTCCACAGTATTCTTATTGATCATCCATACCAATGCTGATAAAATGTGGGAGGGAACTTAATACTAAGAGGCTTGGGGATCATTGGGGGACACCTTAGAAGCTGGCAACAAACAGATAGTGAGATTTTTAAAAGATACTACATATAGTCGATTTTAACAAATCAGATACCTACAGATATCTGCAAGAGACATGTAAGACCTCTTCACGAACACTATAAAACATTATTGGGAACTTAAGACCTAAATAAATTGAGGAATATTTTGCTGTGTTTGTACCCCTGTAGATTAAACACCATGTGTCCAACACAATCCTATCAGGTCTTTTTTTTTTTTCTTTTTTAATAGACATTGACAAACTGAATTTAAAATTTGCATGGAAATGCAAAGAGTCAAGAATAAGCAACACAATCTTGAGGAAGAATAAAACTGATACCAGATATCCCAACCTAAGCTGATACTAGAGATCCAAAATCTATAGTAATTTAAAACAGGTAGACCAGTGGAAAGAATTGAGAATCTAGGAAAAGACCCGTACGTGTATAGTACCCAGTGTGTGGACAAAGGTGAAACTGCAGTGCAATAGGGAAAGGTTGGTCTTTTCAATAAATGGTTTTGGGTTAATTAGATAACCATATTGGGGAAAACATGAATCTTAATCCCTACCTCGTTTTATATATTAAAAAAAACCCTAGATGGATTGCAGATCTAAATGTGAAAGGTAAAATAATAAAATGTAGAAGAAAAGTAGAGAACATCTTCATGACCTTGAAGTAAGCAAAGATTTATTACATAACTAACCATAAAGGAAAATTGTTATCAAAATTTAGAGTAAGGTGTTTTGGTTTCAAGACACCGTTAAAAAGGGAAAGACAGCCAGAGTAGAAGATATAATAAGCAGAAGGCAATCCAACAGAAAAAATGCACAAAAAACTTAAATAGGAACTTTAACAAAAGAGGAGACCCAAATGGCCAATAGCATATGCAGTTGTGCTCAGCTGCCTTACTCTTAATGGCAATGAAAATTATAAGACTGCAATGAGATATCACTGCACTGTCATAAGAATATTTAAAGTAGAAAGGCTGATGTATTAATTTCTTAGGGTTGCAATAACAAATTAATACAAACTGGGCAGCTTAAAACAAGAGATTTATTCTCAAAGTTCTGGAGGCCAGAAGTCTGAAATCAAGGTGTTGGCAGTGCCACGCTCCCTGTAGAAGCTCCAGGAGAGAATGCATTCCTTGCTTCCAGATTCTGGTAGCTGCATGCATTTCCTGGGCTTATGGCCACGTCGCTCTAGTCTCTGCCTCTGTCTTCACATCACCTTCTCCTCTGTGTGTCTATCTCAAAAGTCTGTCTGCCTCTCTCTCATAAGGATACATGTGATTACATCTTTGGCCCAGCTGGATAATCCAGGGTATGCTCCTCCTCCTGAGACCCTTAATTACATTTTTTGCCGTATAGGATCATGTTCACGGATTCCAGGGATTAGGATGTAGACACATCTTTGGGCCACCATTCAGCCCAATGAAGCAGACAATACAAGTATTGGTGAGATATGGAGTAACTGGAATGCTCACACATTGCCAAGGCTCTTAAGTTGCCAGGAGAGAGTAAATTTGTATAACTACTTTGGGAAACTGTTGGTAGTATCTGCTGAAGGTGAACATACACATACCCTATGACCCAGCATTTCTACTCCTAGGTCTATACTAAGCAGAAATGTGTATGTATGTTATTCAAAAGACACATACAGTAATGTTCATAATAGCAGTATTTGTCATAGTCATAAACTGGCAAGTTCCTAAATCCCCATTAACACTAGAATGGGTAGTGGTTTATTCATACAGTGGACTAGAATAGATAGGAATGAGAATGAATGGACTACAGTTTGGTTAGCATGGTTGACTCTCAAAAGCAATTTGAGAGAAGCCAGGCACAATGTGTATATACTGTGTAATTCCATTTATAAAAGTTCAAGAACAGGAAAAGCTGATGTAAGGTGTTAGAAGTCAACATGGTGGTTATCCTTGGGGGAAAGGGTAATAACTTGAAAAGAGTGTGAGGAAGCTTTTGGGGGGTACTGATGATATTCTGTTTCTTGATTGGAATGCTAGTTACACAGTTGGGTTTAATTTGTGAAAATTTAAGCTTTACATTTGTGACTTGTGTACTTTTATATGTTAAAAGTAAAAGAATAGGATTTATTGGTTTCTTTTGTAGGTTTCTTTGCTATAGGACATCTCAATTGAACTCGTGGAGTATCTTTCATTTTGATATGCATTGGTTATTCTCTTAGGTTTGAGAGTTTTAGTAGAGCAATGTTTAGCATTTGATTCTAATATTACTAAGGACTTTGCACTGGAGGTGATAGAAACTCAAACCAAACTAAAGCAAAACCAGAATTTGTCTCACATAAACATAACTGGCAAGTCTAAGGGGTGGAGCTATCTGTCCTCAGCAAGGTGGACGCAGGAGTTCAACCCGTCTTTGTCTTAGCACTCTCCTCCTTACCCATTTTGGTTTTGCCTACCTTATTTTAATTGTTGAATGGACTCTTCCTCCCTTGTGGCAAAGATGGCCACCAGCAGCACCAGGTTTACATTGTATTGTCTTCACAACTGGTAATCCCAGAACATTGTCTGCCTCCTTTCCCAGTAGTACCAGTAAAATTGAGGGAGGACTGATTGATTGGCCCGTGAGTCACATGCCCACGCTTGGATCATGTGCCCACTCCTGAGACAGGTCTGGCCCTGAGAAGGAGGCCTGCCCAAAGCAAATGAAATGTCCTCACATAAGAAAAAGAGATTCTGTTACCTGAAAGAGTGAGAAAGGAAAATGTACTAGGCAGAGAAAACCTATCAGTTTCAGGAATACAGATACCTTCCAGGTTTAGTTACTGAATGATTTTATAATTATTAAGACATCATGGATTCATTTAGCCTTGTTGAGAAGAAAGCAATGTGCTGAACAGAGGCAGGTTTGTACCAAGAGCATTACTGTCATTTTTTACGTCATAGCTGTAACTCTCCGTATAAACCAGGCCTGGGGATACAGGTTTGGATGAGATTGTCTTTTCTAGTCCTTTCCCCTTATTGGGTGATGAACATGTACTTAATTAAGAGATGAAGCTGCTTAGCAATAGCAAATAATACTTTACATTCAGCTTTGGATGAGAGAATCCCACAGTTAATACTACCTATACTTGAGTCCCATGTGTACATAGCTTCCCTGCATCATCTGTAGTGATGATTACACTAAAGTCATTTGCTTATTTAATCCAGAGGTTGGCAGACTTTTGGCTCACAATCTGTTTTTGTTCAGCCCATGAGCTAAGAATGTTTTTTGCATTTTAAGTGGTTGGGGAAAAAATCAAAACAGTGACACTTTCTGATGTGGAAATTGTATGAAATTCAAATTTTAATGGTCATAAGTATAGTTTTATTGGAACACAGCCATCCTCATTTGTTTACATATTGTCTGTGACTGCTTTTGCATGACAACAGCAGAGTTGAGTGGTTATAGCAGAGACTGTATGCCCTGTGAAGCCTAAAATATTTCCTGTCTGATCATTTACAGGAAAGTTGTTGCCAATCCCTGATTTAAGCATGTTTGGGCAGAATGGAACAAATGAGAGCCATCTAAGATGGGAATGCCAATCAGAGTTTTTCTAAAACCTGTCTTCTTCAGCTGCAAATAATATACAGTAGCCTCTTTTTGTGAGATAGATTATACTAGTCAATGAAAACTTTCCTTATAGCAGTAACTGGGAAAGTGAGGTTTGTATTTACTAGAATTAACTTTGGAGTCTTTTATTTTTATATAACCTAGTACACTGGAAATGATGAATTAATTACTTGCTGGGAAAGAATATGTAGTATCCCCGAAGATGTTATTCTCATGTTAGCTAGACTCGCGCCTTTTTGTCTTTCAGCCCAAGCAACAGCAGAAAAGACAACCTGACATAGGGAACTGGGGACTACTATACAGAGAGAGAACTACAGAGCATCCTCAGTACAGTAGGAACCCTAATCCAAAGTCCCTATACTTTTATCAGAGTGAGTAGCGTTCATCCCAAGTGTTTTATGTTGTTTTATACTTTCTGATCTGTTTGCTATATGAACTTTCCTGGATTTTTTTTGTCATCTCTGCAAAGGTTCTTGACCCCCAGAACCTACATGTATTGCTCATATGATAGCTGGTAGATCCAGATGCTCAGAACTCTATGGGAAATTACTGTATGCCACCAGAAAATACTAGTCTAAAGCATCTCTGCCAGGATGAGTATTCTTCTTTTGATCAATTATTATTAAAAAAAAATTACAGTAGGATAGACCATAAATTCTACCTTGCTCTTTTCTGGGAATCTCTATTTGATACAATTACAAAGATTAACCAATTCTGAATGGTTTTCCAGTGATTTAAAAAGGTAGGCATTATCACTTTGTGCATGCAGTACTAGTTCACTGTTTAGTGTGTATTCTTATTTAACTCAACATGTGTATATTTTCTCTTTTTGAAATTAATAGTAAAGATT
Organism: Equus quagga; assembly: GCF_021613505.1. Lineage (NCBI taxonomy): Eukaryota > Metazoa > Chordata > Mammalia > Perissodactyla > Equidae > Equus > Equus quagga. The sequence continues at coordinate 71,569,093 of NC_060268.1, forward strand.
CCCAATTGAAAAGGTCATAAATGTTAAGCTAGGAATTAAAAACTCTGATGCTTCTAAGATTAGTCAGGTAACTGAAAGTGAAGGTGCTCTTGAATTGGAGGTACAGGCTCTGTCTGAGAGGGGTCCTAGTTGATGGCTTTTAATTTTGGGAACAGGAGTCCACTGTTGTCAGGTCTTGCTATTTTTCAAGAGAAGCAAGAAATCTGGAATTTTTATGTGATATTCCCCATTTCTTGAATGCTAACAACTAATTTAAAAAAAATTAATCTTTACTGGCTAACCAGACATGGCTATGGATCAGGTTTAACTCATTTGCCAGTTTGCAACTTCTGTGGACTAACTTGTCATTATAAATTATATTTCCTCCCTATTTCTTTTAGGAGGAGGGAGAAAAACAATGAAATGAAAAAAATATATGCATTTATAACTGGCTTGGGCTACTAGTCATTCTTGCAGAATGATTGTTTCAGTATATAAATTATGAGTACTGTGGGGTGAAACATTTTTGTTCAGTCTGTTTTCTCCCCCTTTCAATGGAAAATAACTGTTTTTTGCCTGACATCAGTACTTCAAACAATAATGAAATGTGTTTATTCAACAAAATATTTTGTGGAATTCATATTAGGCATAAAGGGGATTTGAAGAAGAAACTTACAGTATAGCTGGGAAATAACTTCTGTTACCTGTAAAACACTTGAGTAGTGATAAGCTTAGGGGCCCCAAAAAGGTGGTACATACAGATTCTTTAGAAATACAGAGCAGCAGAAGATCAAGGTGGGCAGAAATGGACCTAGGTGAAATAGAATTTAAGCTGATTCCTGAAGTAGATAGAATTGTTATAGGCACAGTGCAGAATTGCATAGCATTTACTAAGGAAGGAGCAGCATGAACTACCAGCTTGTTTTCAGCAATGAGTATGATTTGTTTCACACAGGTGGGAGCAAAGGACCGCGCTTTTAGGAAAAGCAGAGTAAGAGCAGTAACTGAGTTTCTGCTAATGTCCCAGGCACTGTCTAGATGCTTTCTCTTTGTATTATCTTATTTAATCTGGTTAGATAGATGATACAAGTGCCCTCTTAGGAAGTTGACACTTCAAGAGGTTTAGTAACACGTCCAGGCGCTTATTGGTAATAAAAACGGCAAAGCTGGGATGCCAATCTGACCCCAAGCCCATTTTCTTTTCACACAGCATACTTTGTAGGGAAATTGGGTTGGTTGGGTTAATTATGTAGAGCATGAATGCTAGGTCTAGTGCTCCTTTCTGGGACAATAACTAAAACAGAAGTAATATGATGAGCAGCGGGTGTTTTAGGAGAATTTAAATAAATGGATTGTTAGGAGGGACAATAAAACAGAAAGAAAAAAACTGTTAAAATAACCCAGGTGTGAAATGATGAGAATCAGAATTGGAATGGAAAAGAGAAAAGAATGAGACATTTCAAAATGAAAATTATTGGAACTTGGTGACTTGAGAGAATGAAGCAGAGGGAAATAGGTTTAATTGACATGTATTTGCAGTTACAATTGTCTGTGTTGCATTCCTTCCTTGCTGTTTTTTGGTCAGGATTTTAATAGTTGCTAATGAATTTTCTTTGCAGTCTTACAATATTTGATCTTGAATTTTTTATGCTAATAAGAATTTCTTAGGTAAAAAGACTTAAAGGAAAAATAAATTTTCTGAAGAGCTTGGTTAAGCTAATTAAAGCTGCATAGTATCTTTTTTCGGGTTTTTTTTAAAGATTTTATTTTTTTCCTTTTTCTCCCCCAAAGCCCCCTGGTACATGGATGTGTATTTTTAGTTGTGGCATGTGTGATGCTGCCTCAGCATGGCTTGATGAGCAGTGCCATGTCCGCGCCCCGGATTCAAACCGGCGAAACCCTGGGCCGCCGAAGCAGAGCATGCAAACTTAACCACTCAGCCACGGGCCAGCCCCCAAAGCTGCATAATATCTTAAGGTTGAATGAATGAAATTTTAAATTGTCTTTAAATGAAAAAAGTGAGAATTTATGAATGCTCACAAAATTACAGATTTGCTAGGGACAAGATGAGGTAACATCATTCGCTTCGTTTTTTAGGTAAAGAAAAAGACTGATTCAACTGGTTACTAGATATGTGACCTTGAGCAAGTTATTAAGTCTCCTCGATTGTCTCTCTCCTCGTTTTTTTAATGAGGATATCAATAGCACCAACATCATAGGGTTCTGGAGAGAATTAAGTGAAATAATATAAATAAACCACAAAAACAGTTCTTGGCCCATAGTAAATTCTGAATAACTGTTAAGTAGTAACCGAGGGGGTAGAGACGGCAATTGGTTGTGGTTTTGATTGACTATGAATGTTATTGAATCAGAAATCACATTTTCTGAATTCTCTGCAATTCATAAGGCTTTTTTATTATACCATGATAATCAATTTTTCTGTTTATGTCTGGTAATCTCATTCTTTACCTCCTTGGTTTTGTAGCATTATAATCTCACAATATAGCAATTAAAGAATTGTTCTGCCTTCTCATTCTCTTCCCTTCCCTCATTTCCTTCCTGAATGCCAGACTGATGGGCCCTGCAAATTGTTTACCAACAAAAAGGTACAGTAGCAAGAGGAAAGCAAGAATTCCAGTTTCTCCATAGCTACCCTATCTTTGCCACTAAGATGTACTAAGATACCCTTTTATGATTTTTGTTTTTTTTCTGAATCTTCATGGAAAGGTACATTTAGTGGTCTAAAGATGAATAAATAAGGTTGATTTTTTTTCTTTTCTTTTCTAAGTAACCCGTGAAATCCTTTTGTGTTTTTTGTCTGCCTGAATGATAGTTTTTTACAATAGGAAAGCTCTTGTAAGAATCATTGTTAATTTGCTACTGCGCAGGGCAGTTTGGCTTGGGGAAATTGCTAGTGTTACATATTTTTGAATTTTAATCTTATTGTTCAATAGCAGGTACTGTGCTTTAAAGGCGTGGTGGTCATATTGTGCTTTTAATCTGTGACCATTTACTTGAGTTTTTATAGAAATAGAATATTTCTCTTTTCTGGATGCTTGTGATTGCCAGTTATATACTGAAAAATTTATCAGTACCAGTGGAGAAACTTCCTTTAATTTTCTTTTCTTATATCATTTTAATGTCATTAATAGGCAGCATAGAATGGGTTGGTGGTTTAGAACAGTGTTGCTTAATCTTTCTTTGTTCCTCCCGCTAAAGAGTCTTTTTAAACAGTTTTTTTCCTAATCAGCCTCCCACCTTCATAAAATTTTAATTCCACAGATATACTATATATCTAATTATGTATTATGTATATATATCTGTGTTTTATACATAAAGAGTAATCTTTTTTCGTGCTCCCTTCCCTTAAAGAGTCAGTGTTTGTTCCCTTGAGGTGATAACTGCCTGCATTGATTCTCATAGTTTACAGCAGTGGAATCTTAAAATTTTGGGCTTCAGGACCTTTATAGTCTCTAAAATTAATGAGTACTCTGAAGAACTTTTGTTTATGTGTGTTATATCTAGTGGTATTTATCATATTTCAAATTAAGGCTGAGAAAAATTACAAAATATTTATTAATTTATTTAAAAATAGTTTATGCAAAATTACCTTTCCCACCTATGGTTTAGTGAGAGAAGAGGCATTGTTAACATTTTTGCAAATCTCTTTAAGGTCTAGCTTAATAACAAACAGCAAGATACTCATAGTTGCCTCTGCATTCAATCTCTTACAGTGTTTAGAAAGAAAAAACAGTGTCATACAGATATGTAGTTGGAAAAGGAAGGAGTATTTTCATAACCTTTTCAGACAATAGAGGTTGCTGTTTGATATTACACCAAAACTTGACAATTTGTAGTTTCTTAAAGGGTTAGTTGCAGTGTAGAATCTCAAACTATATAAAAACTTTTTGTCCTGTTACTTTAAAATTCGTTGACCTATCCTTCGCTTTGAGTTATCTTTTGTTCATGAGTACTTTTGTACTGTTGTACTTTGGTCGCTTGGAAAATATTGGGTTCACTGACTTCTGCAGATCTTCCAAATGTTCATATATAGTACCAACTACTAACATATCATTAATATCACCACTGATCTTATGAGAAACTAAAAACTGGAGCTACTTGTCAAGGTTTTTTTCACTTGAATATTGTCCTTGCCAATAAATACGATTAGCTGTTTTTCTTGAATTAACAGACTGACTTCATTCATTTTTGTGAAAATGTCTGCATGTACACAACTCTAAATAACCATAGTTTGTCAGTCATTCTTTGAAATAAAAAACGTGTTCCATGAAAAAGGTGACTTGATCAGCTTGCATCAAACAGTTGCACAAGTACTTTTTCTTCAAACAGTCATCATACTTTATGCAACAGGAATGCATTCTGTGTACTTCCCAGTTTGTCACAAAACATTAACAAGATGTGTGTGTTCACGGTCAAGATTTAATAAAATTAATAATTTTACTGTGAGAGTGTGGTGGTGAAGAATATGACTAGTAGTATATTTTGGTGCCACTGTCTTAATTTGGCTCCCTGTTAAGGCTCCAGGTGTTTTACCCAGCATTGCCTTTGCACCACTAGTGCGTACGTCAGCGTGGTGAAAAAGGCAGATAACTAGCTAGCCTTAGTGTGCAAACAGTTTTGACCTCCCTAGGGATTCATGGAGCACACTTTGAAAATCACTGATTTAGAACATGGACTTTGGAACCAGACTACCTCTACTGAATCATGGCAGCTCCATCACTTATTAGCTACTTCCATGACCTTGAGCAATTACCCTGATACCAAAAACCAAACGCATGCTATCTCTAGGAACGTAGGCCAAAAAACTCAACGAAGTTTTGTTTAATGTTAGCTTTTCTATCCCATCATTATTTTTTTATTTGATATGTATATTGCAGAACAGAAGGAGAGGGAGGTGCCTAAAGTGTCATGTATTATAAAGCAGAGCAGCAAAGATTGAATTCTGAAATGACTTGCCATCATGGAGTAAGAAGGATGTTTGTTTAAACTCCCAAATTGTATTCCTAGGCTAAAGGTCTAAATATTCTGAGCAGTTTTAGGACATTTCATTTTAAAGGCAAATGCTAAGCCTACTGCTTTGTTTTATAATCTGGTCAAATGCATTATTGCTCTTGGTTCTGAAATTTGCGTTAAATCCCCCCCAACCCACAACAGTCTTTTCAAATGATTTAGGTGAAGAAAATATCTGTTAATGGTAAACAGTGAATACTTTCCTTTAGTGTTTATCAATTCAAGGAGACTTTAGTGGCAAAACGTTGTCCTCCTTTGATGGTCTTCTCCTTCATGATCTTTGTTTTTTTTGTTTTTTTGTTTTTTTGTTTTTGAGGAAGATTAGCCCTTAGCTAACTACTGCCAGTCCTCCTCTTTTTGCTGAGGAAGCCTGGCTCTGAGCTAACATCCGTGCCCATCTTCCTCTAGTTTATACGTGGGACGCCTACCACAGCATGGCTGCCAAGCAGTGTCATGTCCGCACCCGGGATCCGAACCAGCAAACCGCGGGCCGCCGAGAAGCGGAACGTGCAAACTTAACCGCTGCGCCACCGGGCCGGCCCCCTCCTTCATGATCTTTGAACATAGACTCATCTGTAAACATACATGAACTTATTTTGGAGTAGCCTTCATTTCATTGAGGAGGGTTTTTTGTTTTTTTTATATCAAAGAACCTGTTATTCTGTCATGTTGTTCATGCCAAAGAACCACTTGCTTTATGGGAGAAATGACACGTGGGGTTCTTCCATCTGCTGTAATTGATTATTGCCTTCATGTGGTCTCCAAACAGTTCCTCTGTCCTGTTAGTTTTTTAAATTTTAAATACTTTTAGAAAATAGGGGCTGGCCCGGTGGCGCAGCAGTTAAGTTCGAATGTTCTGCTTCAGCAGCCTGGGGTTCAACAGTTCGGATCCTGGGTGCGGACATGGCACTGCTTGGCAAGCCATGCTGTGGCAGGCGTCCCACATATAAAGTAGAGGAAGATGGGCATGGATGTTGGCTCAGGGCCAGTCTTCCTCAGCAAAAAAGAGGAGGATTGGCAGCAGATGTTAGCTCAGGGCTAATCTTCCTAAAATAAATAAACAAATAATTTGTTCCAAATTAGCCAGGTAGTATCTTCATTTAAGAGGACTTTAAAAGTACTGAAAAGGTACAAATCAGAGGAAAAGTCACCGTTAGCTTTGCCATCCTTGGATATATTCTTTCCTATTCTTTCTGATGATTAATAGATGCTCTTTTTTGTCCTAATTGGCAGTATATTGTATATACATTTCATATTGTGTCTTTTCATTCATTACATCAGCATTTTTCTCCTTCAGGGAGTATTCCTAAGATATTTGTAATGACGGCATAACTTTTGAAAAAATCCATTCTCATAATGGTGGATGTTTAAGTTATTTTACATTTGTCAACATTATAAGTATGCTGTGAAGCACATCTCTTGTATATTATCTTTATTTTTTTTTAAGATTTTATTTTTTTCCTTTTTCTCCCCAAAGACCCCTGGTACATAGTTGTGTATTCTTCGTTGTGGGTCCTTCTAGTTGTGGCATGTGGGACGCTGCCTCAGCGTGGTTTGATGAGCAGTGCCATGTCCGCGCCCAGGATTCAAACCAATGAAACACTGGGCCGCCTGCAGCGGAGCACGCAAACTTAACCAGTCGGCCACTGGGCCAGCCCCATCTTGTATATTATCCTTTGTTTTCTTTTCTGACTATACCCTAGTTATTCTATTCAAGACCCCTGTAGGAGAATGACTAGTTCAGAGGGCAGTCTTTTACAAGGCTCTTAAGGTGAATTGCTAAGTTGCTTTCCAAAAAGGTTGAACCAGTTTCTCATTTTACCAGCATTCTGCCCATTTCTTCACCAGCATTGATATTATGTTACATGGTTTTTAAACAGAATAAATTATATGAGTTAAAACATGAACTTTGAGCAAAAGTCTAAATGCTTAGAAATTAATAGTGTAACATATAGCAAAACTTATATTTCTTATTACTAGGAGTCCAAACTGAACTAGACTCAAAAGATTTTCCTTAAGATTCTGATAGTGTGGAGTCTTCAGAACAGATACCTCTCTAGGAGATCTTTATACTTTCTGAGCCAGTACAAACCTGTTTGTGTAGAGTGGGTTGGACATAAAAGTTCAGTTTGTATCCTTTTGGTCTTTATTTTTTCTCTCTCTATCTTAGCCCTAGGTCTTGAGACAGCTGCATAGAATGGTTTAAGGGGGAAGTGTATGTGGGTTTTCCTTTCTTATGTAAAGCAAGTTTACATAATGTATGATTGTAGTGTGTATCTGAGTTCTTTGCTAATTATATGTAAATTTCAGGTGTGTGACAGAGGAACATGGCTCAAGAAACTAATCACAGCCAAGTGCCTATGCTTTGTTCTACTGGCTGCGGATTTTATGGAAACCCTCGTACAAATGGCATGTGTTCAGTATGTTATAAAGAACATCTTCAAAGACAGAATAGTAGTAATGGTAGAATAAGCCCACCTGGTAAGTATTTCTGTTAAAACATAGTAGTATTCATAATTGAGTTACACTTGGATAGCACAATGTACCCAATATACCTTTTTCTGCTCTCACATTGTAGTTATATTACTGTATTCATATCAGGAAAATTTTTTATTACATGTTGTGATTCTCAGTGTTAGGGAAACAGAAATAAGAGTATCCTTCCCCACTGAAAATAACTACTATAAATCCATTCTGTAGTCTTACTTGCTGTGCTACAGAATTCTATTGTCTTATTAAAATCGAGGCATACTTCAAGTATATAGTATAGCTATCTTGGAAAGTAAGGTGTAAGGCAGTGGGGACTATAAGAGGACGTTGGTTCTTTTATCTGAGTTTTGAAGCCAAAATAGTTGTAGACGGACAGAGTGGGTTATAGATAGCCACAGCTGACTTTAGCCAAAGCCTTGCTCCACTAGAAAGGAGAGATGTGGCAATTTGACTCAGAATAAGGGATGTTCAACCCTAGTTCACTTGAGTTCTTTATGCCTTTTGTGTGAAAGGTTTCTCTTGGAATTGAGGTGGGCGTTTGTCTCAGTAGTTGTGTAATGATCTTGAGGATTGTAAGCTTTACAAAAGTAAAGTATTAATAGTATTCATCTAGGATACTTTTGTATAGGTTAATGCCTAAATGTATAGATTTTTGTGGTTAATGAAAGTGCAGGCTGTTACTTAGTTTTAAAATTTGGTGTGGAGTCTTTCTCGTCACTGCTTTCATGTTTAAGCCAAAAGCTAAAACCATTTAATCAAAACTTCTTCAAATTTTCTTAAGGCTGAGATCAGATGAATATAAGCTTTTTTTGATTAAATCATCAGCTATCTTTCTGCCTTACAAAAAACATGGAAAATAATATAACCCAATGTGCTGAGCACGGATTTTAATTCTGAACCTGTTTCCCTTACTGCTAAGTTGTCTTTTATTTTAAATAACTCATTTGTACACTAGTACTTGGAAATTTTTTTTTAATTAAAGGGTTTGCGTGATATTGAGTCCTGAGAAATAGGAGTTTAGTTTATTAATATATACAATTTGTATATGGTTTCCTTCTTGCTTAAAATTAACATTTTTTCATTGGACAACTATTGAAAAATTTTAAACTAAAAGTCAGCATGTTCCTTACTATATTTTGTGGAAAATTGATCTTGGTTGTTTGAGATAAAGTGTTGGACTGCCCAGAGTACAGAATCTGTAATGTGAAATGTGGTACTGTTACAGCAACTTCTGTCAGTAGTCTGTCTGAATCTTTACCAGTTCAGTGCACAAACGACAGTGTCCCAGAAGCTCAGTCAACGTTAGACCCTACGTCTTCATCTGTGCAGCCAAGGTAAGATGTAGTCTCTGAATTTGATTGGAAAGCTAATGAAAAATAAAGACTATATTTATTTGATCAATTCTATTAAGGAAAACTATATAAAGTCACTTTAGAATTAATTGGCCTAAAATTGTATCTGTCTCATTATTATTGCTGACAAGTTAAAAAGGGCTTTTCATTGTTTTTACATTGGAATGGAGGTGGGAGGTTGTCTTTTAAGTCTCAGATTTCCTTTTTAGACAGCTTTTCCTTTATTCTTCCTCATAATCTATCCTGACCCATCCCTGAAGTCCTTTTGAAGTTAAGTTCTTCTAATTATAGTCTTATTTTGCAAGTATTAGTACTTTGTATTAAAAAAATAGTCTTGTCACAGATTCTCTTTATTCAATATCATGACGTCATACTCATATTTATTTGTATTGTAATGTATTTTTTCCTTTTTAACTTTGAATTCACATCATTTAGAAGCCTGAAAATACAGAAATATTTGTTTCATTTTTATTCTGTTGTTAGGAAACAAATATTAAGTTTCTACTCTGTAGTTCCTTCTTGCAGTTCATAATAAGAAATGTTCAGTTCTGCTATGCCAGTATATCATTTACAACTTCGTTTTAGGGTCCCTTAAGCAGATCTTTAGCATGCTAATTTTCATTTAGCGAATTCATACACAAAGGACACACGCACACTTCCTTTATTTCCAAAGAAATAAACTTCTGGTCCAAATTGGTCTCTAGTTTCAAAGCTCTATGGTTATGTCTAAGTTATAAAAAAGTATCTCTTGTGTTACTTCTTGTCTTACTGATCTACTTAGATATGTTGAACTCTTCTTATGTCATTTTAGGTACTATTCATACATAGAGATCACCTTTTAAAATCTATAAATATATTTGCTTTTCTAGCCCTGTATCAAATCAGTCACTTTTATCAGAATCTGTAGCATCTTCCCAAGTGGACAGTACATCTGTGGACAAAGCAATACCTGAAACAGAAGACCTGCAAGGTTTGCAAATGAACTAGCATGTATTTTGTCATTTGTTTAACATTCGAGTGTCACAGGCCAGGCCCTGTCCTAGCTGCGTATATTTTTTAAATTACCTGCCTAAAATACATAATTTTCTATTTGTTTTCTTTGTGAGCAGAATATTTTATATTCTCAAGTATTTAATTGACTGAAATGTTGGGAGTCATTTCTCACATATATAATTATATCATTGGCATAAACATAGAAAATTTAGAATTTGTTTACTTTGAGAAATAGAATTAAATGAATGAGTGGTGGTATTCTATTCTCTTTTGCTATTTTGGCCAGTTTAATCTAAATAGTACTTCATCTCCAAGCAAACTGGGGCTGCTGGCTTGAGAGAAATCTCTTGTTTTATGACTCAGATTGTCTAAGAGACTATTTAACTTGACTAGCAGTCACCCCTCTTTCCCCATCTGTGACTTACAGCACAATAGTCACATTCAATTACTTGTGTCTCCGGCATAGTGCCTCTTATTCTTGCCTGTGCTCTTTATATCTCCATTATGTGGATCAAAGTGATCTAGGAAGACTTGAAAATGTGTATGAAGGCTTTCTTAGTGGACAGAGATAGTAGAGGAAGCATTCAGGAGGCTGTTAAATAATCTATGCTTAATTAGTTATATTCTACCAGTGTGTAGAAACAATGTGTTAATTCAAGAAGGACATTCTGGAAAGACAAGCCCAAGGATGAGCATTGTGTCATTTTGCCTATGGAATGATTTAAAGAGAGAAGATGCTCTGACCAGTGAAACCTTCCATTGTACATGGTGTCACAGGGTGGCAACAGATATATCAGGCAATCTTTAGTTTGCTTAAGTTTAAATGTAGTTAAGCTAGGTAATTCCCCTTGCTCTGGTATCATGCCCAAGAAATGATTAGCACAATTTTACTATTTGTAGATTTTGCTATAGCAAGAAAATATACTATCCTGGTCATAAGTATTCTACTCCATCCAGCATATTATTATAAATTCATAAATATTATAAGCAAATAATTAATTTTTTAGTTAAAAAGACAAGTTTAAGGAAGAGCAGAAATGAGAGATATTTTTAAAGTAGAAATAGAAAAATTCCCAAGATGTAGTTATCCATTGGACATGGGAAATGAGACAAGGGTGGTGTTAAAGCTTTCAATTTTATGACAGTGGCAATGATGTGATTGCTTTAAACAAGGAGACTGAAGAAAGGAATATTGTTAGACAAGATTTTAGATATAGTAAGTTGGAAGTGATCAAATTTCAAAACTAAAAGAGCTCAATTGGAAATTGTAGGTAGATAATAGGTATTTAAATGTTTGATCGGTATTTATGTCTAAGATTTGGACGTCCTTGGCACAGGCTGAAAAACGAGAGTTTAAAATCAAGAAGAGCAAGTAGGATAATGAGTCAGCGAAGGGGAAAGGAAGAAGTCATCTAGATCCTGGTTAGTTTTCGGCTACAGATGCCAAGGGAGAATTTCAAGAAGCAAGGGTTGCTTAGCAGTTTTGAGAGATGGCCAAGTAAGGAAGAATGGAAACAGGCTGCTAATCATGAAAATGTTACTTTTGTCTTATGATAGAACAAATTTTAGAATGTTGGTAGTGAAAAACTGTATGCTGCTCAAGGATACAATAGCAGTTATTGTACAAGTGTGACAAAGAGTGAAGATTATAAATTGGTGACGTATCATAATATGAAATGCTTTTATACCATTCATGGTAAATAAAGAACAACATAGTTTTCTCCACCTAGCCCTGAATACATTAATGCAAAAGGTGGTCTTGATACCATGTTAGGAAAAGTTGTAGGGGGTTTTAAGAATTTATAGACTCCTTTTGTCATGTGTGATTTCAATGACTTTTAGGTTAAACCAGTATTAACTTTTAAGTATCTTTAAAAACCAGCATTCATAATTTCAGCATAGCAGAATCTTTGAAAAAATCAGGTGCAAGTTTCATCTGACTTTGAGAGCATTAGTTTTCAATATGTAAAATCTCTTAACAGCTTGGTTTTAAAAAATATCTTACTTATACTATTGAATTAATGTCTTTTTTTATCATAAACATGCACACAAATATGTGTGTCTATATATATATATACATACACTCATAACTCATAAATGTGCTTGTGATTTTCCTGTTTATTAGGAACACACGCAGAGAATTTTTTTTCCGTCTATTTGATAGATGGATGAAAAGAGACAGAGAGAGACAAAGTCTTTGACTCAAGTCCTATGGTCATTTGAGCTGGAACTTGAACCCAGGCACCTGACTGTAGGCCAGTATTCTTTCTCCTAGACAGTTGTGGTGCTTCCTGGACTGGGATGTGGATGTATGTGTTCCTCTTGCCACATCCAGCCCCTCTCACTTCACAGGGTAGGATCAATTGGTTTGGTGACCTACCCAGATATATGTTTTCTTCCTTTTTACTCTATTTGCATCCCTCAAGGGAAATTTATTTAGATAGGAAGACCACCCCAGATGGAAGAGGGTACCTGAGTAGCAGCTGTGTGCCTAAGCCAGAATTTCCTAACATTTTTTATTGGACTTTTCAGAATAGTGTCGTTGAAGTAGCTTTTTTCTCAGTAGATATCCTGCTTATAGTTAGGATATGTTGCCACCAGGTGGGTGATACTGCTTTCATTTTGTCCTTGTGGCTCCAAAGACATGGCTCTGAAGAATTTTTATTCTTCATTTTATTCTCATGTTTAATTGGGGATTTAGCATATTACAGCATGTTTCTCATTTAATTATGCTTTTTAATTTAACAAATAGCAGTACCTCACTTACACAGTGTCACTTACGAATGTCAGATTTCCAGTTCACAAAAGCTAGCTTTAAAAAAAAAAAACTTTTAAGTGTTTTGGTCCGCTCTAAACTATCATATTTGATTGCCTGATTGCCTTATTGAACAAAATGCTTAACTTCTGTTGACCTCTCTGTCCATCAAAGATTGGAACATAGTAAAAGGAATATGGAATTTGGTTTCAGAGATTCTGTTTTCATATCTTGACACCCCCCACTACTCTAAGCCTTGTTTTCATTACTTTTAAAGGAGAATAATAACCGTGTCCACCTTATAGGGTATTAGAAGTCAGTACAATAATGGAGGTAAAATGAGCTTTGTAAACTACAAAGGATGTTCTTATTCTTTATAATGCAACAGTGACTTGGGAGTTCTAGGAGGCTTAGGATAAGAGAATCTTGAAGCTTTCCAACAGTAGTATGAAATCACATACTAAGGTGGTAAGCTCTCCATCACTGAAACATTCTGGAAAGCTAGAGTTATTGTCAGGAACAATGTAGAGGGGATTGCTGCCCTGAGTGGCAGAGTGAACTATAATTCTCAGACTCTTTTCAGCTCTGAGGGTTCCTCACTTTACACAGAGTTGAATTGTCAAATCAGTGGTTCAGAACAATCAGAAACAGTCCCTTTGGACTAATTTAGGAAAGCTGTCCAGATTAAAAATTCGAGATTTGTTCTGATTTTAACGAGTGGGTGAGAACAGCCAAAACAGTCTTGACAAGGTAGAACAAAGTTGGAGGAGGACTAACAATTCCCAACTTCAGAACCTGAATACAAGCTACAGTAATCAAGCCTACATGGTACTAGCATGAAGCTAGTTACACAGATCAAGGAATAGAATTGAGAGTCCAGAAATACACTCCTACTTTTTGCGGGCAGTTGATTTTCAACAAGGGTGCCAAGATCATTCAATAGGGAAAGAATAGTCTTTTCAACAAATGATGCTGGGACTTTTTTTTTTTTAGATTGTTACCTTTTTTTGTTTTTAAGTATGCTTTTTTTGGTGAGAAAACATCTGTTGCCAATCTTCTTTTTTTTCCTCCCCAAAGCCCCAGTACATAGGAGTATATCCTAGTTGTAGGTCATTCTAGTTCTTTTATCTGGGATGCCGCCACAGCATGGCTTGATGAGCAGTGTGTAGGGCTGGGCACAGAATCCAAACCAGCAAACCTGTGCCACCAAAGTGTAGCACATGAACTTAACCACTTGGCCACAGGGCTGGCCCCAATGCTGAAACGTTTAAAGGAATGAATTTGTACCCCTCCCTCATACCATATACAAAAAGCTACCCAGAATACTTCAGACACCTAAATGTAAGAGCTAATACTATAAAACTTTCAAATGATAACAGGTGTAAATCTTCATGACCTGCAATTAGGCAATTAGGCAATTGTTTCTTAGATATGACACCTAAAAAGCACGAGCAGCCAAAGAAAAGATAGATAAATTGAACTACATCAAAATTAAAAACTTACTTTTGCTTCCAAGGACATGATAAAGAGAGTGAAAAGACAACCCACAGAATGGGAAAAAGAATTTATAAATCATATATGTGGTAAGAATATATAAAAAAAACTACAATTCAACAATAAAAAGACAACCCAATTTTTAAAAGGATAAAAGATTTGAATAGACATTTCACCAAAGAAGATATATAAATGGCCAAGTGTTGTTAAGGATGTGGAGAAATTTGAACGCTCACACATTGTTGTAGGGAATGTAAAATTGTGCAGCCACTTTGGGAAACACTTTGGCAGTTAAAAAGTTAACTCAGAAAGTTAAACAGATGTAACTATATGACCCAGAAATTCCATTCCGAATTCCCAAGAGATTGAAAATATGTGTCCACACAAAAACTTGTGTAAGACTCTTCATAGCATTATTATTCATAGTTACCAAAATGTGGAAACAACCCCAACGGCCATCAGCAGATCATTAGATAAATAAAGTATGGTATATCCACACAGAGGAATGTTACTCAGCCATATAAAGGCATGAAGTTCTGATACATAGAGCAACATGAATGAACTTTGAAAACATGCTAAATAAAGGAAGCCAGGTACAAAAGGCCACATACTGTATGATTCCGTTTATATGAAAGATAGGCATAGTGAAGAGGGCTTTTTTGCTGGCGAAAAAATTGTGAGAGCAAAAGCATACAGGTAGGAAAAGATGAAATTTGGGAAATAGAACAACAGCTGCTGCGGTGGCTAGTTCTGGCAAGTATATGTTGGAACTAAAGCTGGAAAGGTGATTTAGAACCAGATCATAGGAAATCCCTAAGGTATTTGTTTCTATCAGTGGTCAAGGTAGCGAGCCATTTTGAAGATTGGCTCCTTTTTGTTTGTTTGGTTTTTAAGATGACACAAAGTTGTTTTTTGAGAAGATTAAGAGTTTCTTGCCCCCCAGATAGCTGCTAATAAAAACTGATCTCACTGCAGAGCTACCCTGTCCAGGATGGTGGCCACTAGCCTCGTATAGCTGCTGAGCACTTGAAATGTGGCTAGTCCAAAGTTAGATATTTAGTACATGTTTATTTGCTAGTTACACTGTAAGTGTAACATATACACTGGGTTTTGAAGACTTATTACCAAAGAAAATGTGAAGTATTTCAGAAATATTTTTCATATTGATTACATTTTATATGGTAATATATTTTTATCTATTTTTACTTTTTAACATGGCTGCTAAAAAATATAAAATTAAATATATGACTCATTATATTTCTTTTGGACCCTGCTACTATACAGGCTTATTTTTCTCTTGAATTTTTAAGTTTTTCTCATTTTGTAAAGAATTTTTGAACTAGGAATAATTTAAAGATCAGTTGGTCCAACTTCTTGTTTTGCATATAAGAAAATGAGGTCCAGAAAAAGGAAATGAATTTTATCGCAATGGATCATTGTAAAAGTGTACACTCATTCAATAAGTAACTGTTGAACAGCTGTTCTCTGTCAGCACTGGGAGTACAATGGTGAGCAGAAATAGTCCCCTCAAAATGCTTAGTCTAATCCTTGAATGAGGAGACTTGTCATGACTCTGAGGAAGGTATACATGACAGAGATATTGTATCTACTGTAAGGTAATGTTTGGGGGTTACCTATAAATGTCATGTTATGTTCAGTTTTATTTTTTACCATGTGTATGACTATGCCTCCAAACCAAGATAGTGCTAAATAGTTTTGTGTACTCATTGTTATATTTGTGTACTTTTTTCTTTCTTTCTTTCTTTTTTTACAGGACCCAGAGCAGAGGGCCTTGTTCCTCTTGAATGTGATCCTCCATGTGGGTAGTTAAACTAATTTTACCTGCCTGGTGTTGTTTGAAGTATCTTAAAAGTAGTGGCCAACAGACTTTGTCTAGTTGGGATTCCCATTAAAAATTAAGTTAGCAAGTGCTATACAGTTTATTTCACAGCTTTTATGCCATTGCTTTGGCCTCCCAAATAGACCTTTAGGACCAGTGGATGCAACATAGGCAGCCGCCTGTTCTTAATCATTAACAAGCAGGTGATCTGTTTCCAATTCTCATTTCAGAATGTGAAAAGCTGCCTAGTTCTGAGGAAACTGTCCATATTTTGGCTTCAAGTTCAATAAGATTATGATCTTTTGGCCTTTAATCCAGTATACGGCCCTTATAAAAGATTTAATTGTTTCCTTTTACATAACTTAGAGTTTGATAAATCATGCTTTGGTCTTAAATCTCATATATAAACAGGAAAGTGGGGTAATTTCTGGGTATCATAGACTTTTACAGAGTACTATGTCATCTTGCCCATGAATTCATTTGGTGAATGTTTAAATTCAGGCTGACAGCCACTAGTTTAAGGTAAGCTGAGGTTACCTTGGTCTAATGGGGATATAGTGGACATTGATCAGCCTCAAATTTGAGCCCTAGCTTAAAAAAAGCATTTACATTGCCAATATTTAACTGATCCCTAAGTTTAAAGGTTGTGCATTTGCCTTAGTTAAAAAGAAACCTTTTCCCTTGGGCGGATCTCTGGGGTTCATACTGTGAAATGTCTTTGTTGAGGTATGCAGTAGCATTTCTATGCATAGCAGATAAATGTATTTCCACGCTTCTCCATTTCCAGATACCATTCAAAGTTTGTGTCTCAGTGGTTACAGCCAGTTTCGTTAAAATTGTAATCTTGTGGTAGCGTTGTTACTGCCATTAAAGCATTATTTATATTTGCTTATTTGAATATCAGACTCTTGGGAAAACAGGTTAGACATTATGGCTTATAGATTTCAAAGACAATAAATATAGTAGATTTCCTGATTTCAAGTTAAACTATTTTTGAGCTCTTTACACAAAGCTAAACTTTATCTGATACTGTTCTAGGGGCTGGGGATAAAAAGCAATAAATAAGACATTCAGCCCCTGCCTCATGGAGCTTACATTCTAGAGATATTTATTAAAAATAAAAGGTTTTATGTGTCCATATTCTGTTTCAAAAATAAAATGTTTATATTAGTAGAACTGTCTCCCATCTAGCTTCAGAATGTTTAGGTGCAGTAATCATGTTATAGGGTTCTTCATTCTTGCATATTTACTTGTTAGTTTGTGGAATTTTGCCTTTTGTCATGTTTTTTTAAAATATGAGATAACATGTTAACATAAGCAGCTTAGAATCCATTATACCAAATGTTTGAGCATCTGCTATGTGTAGTTCACTATGATAGGTGCTGGAGATTCAAAAAGGGAATAAGATACCATCCCTCTCCTCAACGGGCTTACAGTGTAGTTGGGGAAACAGGGCACATAAATACAAAAGGTAAGTAATTCAGTAATTCAATTCAACAGATCTTTATTGAGTGCCTGCTGTGTGATAGGAGGCACTGGGTTAGGCACTGGTAACAGGGATGAAAAGGACAGGTTCTTGTCCTGAAAGAGTTCACGTAAAGCTAAGTCAAGTCAAATAGGCAATTAATAATAGTGTGGAAAGTGCAATTGGGGCACATAGTAGGGTTTCCTATTCTGAGTTGTGGGGAAGGGAATGGAGTAAGTGTTGTTGATATAAGCGTAAACAAGAAAGACAATTGGACTTAGCCAGATAAAGAGAGGGACAAGAAGGCATGGAAAAAGTGTTCCACATAGAAAGGACAACTTTTCAAAAGCCCAGAGGGAAGAGAGAATTTGGTATGTTCAGGAATACTATAGATACTTCAGTACAACTGAAGCATGGAGTATTATTGAGGAATGGTGAGAGACAAGGCTAGAGAAAGAAGGATGAGAAAAATCATGAAGCACCGCTGGACTTCATCCTGGGGGGTAGTGGGAAGTCATCAAAGAACTTCAAACGTTGGGGGGCACATCATTAGATTTTCACTTAAGGCAGATGATTAGATGCAATATCTGAAGCATGGATTGAAAAGGGGGCTCTTGTGAAGTGCCCAGTATTTGGTAGAGACTTTTAAGGGAGTTAATGGTAATTAGAATGAAAAGCTGCAGAGACAGGAGTTTCCTGGAGAAAGGGATACTTGAGCTTAATCATAAAAAAAAGAAAAAGAGGACCTAGATGAAATGAAGGAGAGAAAGGAAGCCCTTTTGAATTGGTAACAGTCTGAGCAGAGGTGCCTAGTATAGCCCCGTAGATTGGTTGAGCAGTAGATTCCTGAAGGACTGGTTGGTGACAAAATATCAACTTGATCTGTGGCAGGCCACTGACTGTTTTTAGAGCAAGATGTCATGTCTGCTAGGTCATGTTTATGGACTCTACTCTGGTGATAGAATTCAGGAAGGCCAGGGTAGTTAGTGACGGGAGGGAGGGGGTCACATTATTTAGGATGTACGGGCAGTAATTTGACTTGAATCTTGTTGCAGCTGGCCTTGATTTCACTACGTTAATGCAATTTATTGTCTAATTATAACATTTTAATAAATTTATCTTATTCCTAGCATTTTAAAGGTATTATTTGAAACATTCTGAGAATTTTAAACATACTTAGTATTCCACTGAATCTTGGTTTCAGCCTTTTTTTTCCTTGTTCTCTGAGAAATCTACATAGCTCTGACCCCAGCAATATTTAGAAGTTTACACATGGCCATTTTCTTATACGTTCTCTTAGAAACCCAAGTTGTGTCTGTGTGTGTGTCTGTGTGTGTGTGTGCACGCGCGCACATGCATGCGCACGTGCCTTTTATTGGTCAAATACATAATTTTTAGAAAAATTAGAAAATACAGCACTTTCTAGAGCTACTGTTAGCATGTCAATGTATTTTTCTAGATCTGCATGTGTGTATGTATACATACATATATACGTACATACATTTAACAAAAAGGGGGTAATATTGTATAAACTACTTTGTAACTTAATGTGAGCATCTTTCCATGCTAATAGATAAAGTTCTCGGTTATTCTCTGAATAACAGATCAGTGGAGGTCAGGGGACAACCACCACCAAATATCAAATCTTACTGAATAAGTTTTACCACCTTCCTATTTCTGTCAGCTTCAGTATCAGATACAGCACAGCAGCCATCTGAAGAGCAAAGCAAGTCTCTTGATAAACCAAAACAGAAAAAGAATCGCTGTTTCATGTGCAGGAAGAAAGTGGGACTTACTGGTAAGGGCCTAAATCAAATGGTTTAAAATTAAGATTGTTTTAAAATAACTCATGGCTTACTATTACTGGCTTCAATTAAGATTGTTTCTATTCCCATGATAGTTAATACTGGGTATGCATCAGTTTCTGAATTTTCCTGAAGAAATAAAAGTAGCTTTAATTGTATACCTAAAAGTTAAATGAATAGCTTTTCTTTTAAAAATTCATTTCAGCTGAGTTTGAGAATATTAGACAAATAAGGTCAGTGTGCCAGGTGCTGTGAAAGGGCAAAGATGTGGCTCTTGCCTTCAAAGAGCCAGAAAATGTGCATGAGAGAGAATATTTAAGTACTTGGTGAGCTGTGAGATACTTTGTATAAAATGGCTAATCATAGGTTGTTGCGAGGGTTCAGTGAGTTAATACATGTAAGGTGATTAGCCTCGTGCTGCCTCACAATAAGTAATGAGTATACGTTGACTAATGTAACAGAGCTCTTAGATGGTATTGTTATTAAGAGAGGGAGAAAAAAATGTTCAAAAGACTACTTGGGTATTTAGTAAAGAAAGTACGTTGAGTGCAGTCAGATAGATTGCTTTGGGAATTCAGGGACAGGAGAATTAATTTTTATAAGAGAAGTGTGGAGTAGAGGTCTTTAAAGGAATGTATGAAGGCAGAACGTTTCAGCTGAGTCTTGAAGGATAGGGAGGATTTATAACTCTGCATTTCAGGCAGAAAGAATAGCTTGAATGAAAACTCAGAAAGGAAAGAATAAGGCATATTCAGGGAGCATAAATGGGGAATGTAGCTGTAACTCAGCTGAAGCTGAGTTCAGAGAGGTTAAGTAATTTGCCTATGTTAGTAAGGAGATTCATGCTTTGGGCAACCTAACTCTAGATCCCATGCACTTAATCACTCAGCCAAAGTATAGTCAGCATCTCCAGTGGAGGTTACCTAAGGAAAGTAATACGGATACTGTGTTGTGTGTTAACAGTTCTGTCAGAAATTTCATTTCGTCTTTCTTAATTAAATTTTAAGATTGCGTTCTAAGCATATGCTTATTTTCCTATTGTAGTATTTGTATTCGAGAAATGTTTTCACATTTTCAATTTAGCAATCCAGTTTTTTATAGGAAGTAATTGTGGCCGTGTCACAGGTGGAAAAACTTGAGCTCAGAGAAGTGGGTATGCCTTGCTGGGGTACAAACCTATGTTTGCATATAGGAACAAGAAATGGAGCTATCAGGTAGTGAATTTTGAGAACGTTACTAGGTCATGAAACTGCTTGTTTAGAGTGATTCTTAGATTGCTGCCCTAAATACGTGATCTTTTTCCCATTAATTATGCTGAGGAGCTAATACTTAGACCTTCCATCAACTCACATATGTGTGTTAATCCATTTTCAGGCTTTGAATGCCGGTGTGGAAATGTTTACTGTGGTGTGCACCGTTACTCAGATGTACACAATTGCTCTTACAATTACAAAGCTGATGCTGCTGAGAAAATCAGAAAAGAAAATCCAGTAGTTGTTGGTGAAAAGATCCAGAAGATTTGAACTCCTGCTGGAATACAAAATCCTTTGACCATCTGCAAACTAAAAATTGACTTGAGGTTTTTTTTTCCTAGTCGTTGGGAATGTAGAGCAATGTATCTTGCATAGAACTTTTAATCATGCATGTCATCAGAAGAATAGATTTTTGTTTTTGTTTTGAAAATGACTCTGAACATTTATTTCCATTGCAGTTTCTGTGGCCGAAAAGACTTAAGTAAACTTTACAAGTATTATCCTTTAAGATCATTTTAATTTTAGTTGAGTGCAGAGGGCTTTTATAACAAATATGGAGAAATTTTGGAGGGTTGTGATTTTCCCAGTATTAAACATGCATGCGTTGATCTTGCAGTTTATTTTCTCATTGTGTATGTATATATAGCTTTTTCTCTGCAGCATGATTTCTCTTTCGATAATGCCCTTGAGGGCACAACTAGTTATCAGTAACTGAATGTATCTTAATCATCATGGCTGCTTCTGTTTTTTCATTAACAAAGGTTATACATATGTTAGCGTATAGTTTCTTTGTACCCACTATTTATGTCTGAATCATTTGTCACAAGGGAGTGTGTGCTGATGAGATTCTAAGTTTGTGTGTTTTTAAATTTTTTTGAGCAAGGGAAAGGAAAAGCTGTATGCGTTTCATTGCTGACTGCAGGTTTCTTTCACATTACGTTCATCAGTCTGTATATACAATATGAAGAATGATCTGAAGTAATTGTGCTGTATTTATGTTTATCCACCAGTCTTTGATTAAATAAAAAGGAAAACCGTAGCATTCCCTTGTGTTACTTTTTCTATATATTCTTTCTGGTAGTTAATTTCGACTTTTGGTCCTTTGGTTTTCTACTTTATTAATTTTGTAAGAGTACTACTGTCATTCGTCTTGTATCTATTTATGACTAATCTTTTGATGATAAATTGTATTCTTACATTCCTGTAAATTGAAGATATCAGCGTTTCTTTAAAGCCAGGAACTTCTTTCTATCACTTGGATGTCATATTTTCTTGCCTGATTTTCTGTTCTGTACTCTCTCATTGAATTAGCATCTAGTAAAAGCTTCTTTTTCTGGTAAGATTAGAGAAACTGAAAGAGCATAATTCAAACATGGCAATTAGAAAATTCTGGAGTAGGAAGACCCTCAAGATCATTTGTCCTGTGGTTTTCAAACTTATTTGCCAGCAACCATTTTTTTCAACATGAAATATGTAAAACAGATGAAAGCAGTATTTTACAATATAAATTTATAGGTTTAAATTTGTTTTTTTTTTAAATTTTTTTCCTTTTCCTCCCCAAAGCCCCCCAGTACATAGTGGTATGTTCTTAGTTATTGGTCCTTCTAGTTGTGGCATGTGGGACGCCGCCTCAACATGGCCTGATGAGCGGTGCCACGTCCGCACCCAGGATTTGAACCAGTGAAACCCTGGGCCGCTGAAGTGGAGCGCACAAACTTAACCACTTGGCCATGGGGCCAGCTCCCTAAATTTGTTTACTTACTACTCTACTTGTGTGTTCTATCTTAGTATGTAATGATGGCTTAGGATTAAAGTCTGTAAATGTAATTTATCGCATTAACAGATTAAAATAAGAGAAGACTGTATAACAATCTCAATAGATTCAGTTAACGTATATAATAGAGTTTAACATCCATTTATGATAAAAACTGTTGATAAATTAGTGCTAGAAAGGAGTTTCCTTAAGCTGATAGTTTCTATGTAAAACCAACCAAACAAAAAAGCAAGCACGTTCCAAAAAGAAAAAAACTCATTCCCTTTTAAAAGGGCTACCTGCTATCACTACTTACATTCAAAATTGTGTTGGAGATCCTAGAAAATAGAGTAAGTCAAAACAAAGTCATAAGAAGTAGAAAGGAAGAAACACTATTTGTACATTACATGTTTGTTTTTGTAGAAAACCCAATTCTATAGAGAAAGTACTAGAAATACAAAGTTTAGTTAGGTAGCTAGATACAACATTGATTTTCAGAAGCCAGTTGCATTTCATTACAGCAGTCATAACTAAAAAACACCATTTAGAATAGTATCAATACCAGGTACTTAGAAAATTAACAATATATGTCAAAGACCTCTTTAGGAAAACTCTAAAGCATTATTTCGGCATAATAACTAAGACCAAAATAAATAGACATGTTCATGCTAGAAAGACAATTATCATAAAGATGTTATTTATAGACCGATAGATTCAAAGCTGGTCCACTCAAAATCCCACCAGGTTTTCTAATGGAGCTTGTTAAGGCAGTTCTAAAGTAAAAGGTAAAAGAAAGCGAAGGGCTAGGACATTTCAGAAAATTAAGAGCAGGGATGTGGGCACTTGTCACATGTTAGGACTCACTATGAAGCAATGTTAATTAAAATAGCATGATATTTGCTAAGGGATGTACAGATTTCCCAATGGAATAGACTAGATTACCCAGAAGAACCATGCATGGACTGAATTCTGGTATAAGAGAGACGTGGCACACCACACTGGGGAAAGGAGTCTGTCTGTCTGGTAATTAGAGCTAGAACAATTGGTTATCTGTATGGGAAAAGGTGAAAATTGATCCCTATCTCACACCAGACATAAGAAAAGAAAGAAATGTCTTAAATGTAAAAGACAAAATTTTAAAACTCAGGAAAAAAAAAGTAAAGGTGACTGCTGCTTAGACCTTGGGATAGAGAGGGACTACTTAAGACACAAGGCCTTAACTGAAAGTGGTGTTGATGAGTTTGTCTACTAAAATGAGGTGCTCTATTCAACAACAGATACTGCAAGATACCTTTCTTCAAAGAAAGTGAAAAGATGAGTCACAAACTGGGAGAAGTTACAATGTAAATGAAGAACACAATGAGATACCATTTTATACTTTAAAATTTAAAAGTTTAAAAGTTTGGTAATGTCTAGTGTTGGGATCCACATAATCTCTTATAGGTTGCTGGTGTTAACCAAAAGTGGTTCAATCCCTTGGAAGGTTTGGCCTTAGTTTTTAAAGTTGGACTTTCACATATACCATAATCCAGAAATTTCACTCCTAAGTGTATACCCAAGAAAAACTTGCACATAGATAACAAGAGACCTGTATAAGAATTTTCATAGCACTATTTACAAAAGCAAAGACCCAGAAACAACCTAAGTCCCCAGTGAAGAATAGTTAAATAAAATGTGATAGATTCTTACAGTGGACTATTATATGGTAATCAAAACTAATGATCCCTGTGACACAACAAAATAGAAGTATAGTAAGCAAAAAACATCTCAAAATATGTAACATGCTCACCTATAAAAAATTTAATAAAATACGCTTTTTTTTGCAAGTCGTATAGATGTATTTTATATGAAGAGGAAGCAGAGTAGTGATGAAGAGAAAATTCAGGATGATACCCTTAAATAAGAAGAGGCATGGGATGTGGTACCATATGGTCAAGGCCTCAACATTTTTGAGAGTAAGTAGGTTCTGATTGTAGGTTCGGAATGCTTATATTAGACATAGCTAATATCAGGCCATATGTGAACCAGTGTTGAGGGTGTCATAAACCGAGGATTATGATAAATCCAGTTTTCTGTACCTGGAGTCCAAAGTGTTGAAAAAGTTAGTTATAAAGCAATTTTGATGACTGCATTTTGAAATTGGAGGTTATGCATGAAATGGCTGTGGAATTGGCCTCACCATTCAATTTCTAATTATTTTTTTTAAAACTGTCAGAAAAATCCATTCACACAGAGCATTTCAGGTTTACTGTACACCTAAATACTAATACCGTAAATCACAAATTATCTTGTTCTTTGGTCTTCATGGGCTAATTTGAGATTTCTATGTTCAAGTCTAGCAAAGTGTTCTTTCCCTTAATTTTCCTGGACTGCTAACTTTCTGCAGTGCAGTCTTGAAATTATTCCTTTAAGCACATATCTCAGAAGATGTTTTTCCCAATGTGAAGACAATTTATACTAAACTGATGATGGCTAGACTTCCCCTTTTCTCATAGAGTTTCTAGAACATCTAAATAGACATTCTTGGGAATTTAGGAAAGAACTTACGTAGTTTGTTAATATCTTTTCAAAGACTGGCCTCCTGCCCTTGTGTTTCTCCTTTTTTTATTAACAGCATCAAGAGTAATTCAGAGAGCCAGTAGAATGGAAAGTCAGGAATGTAGAGATAAGAGATGGATAGACTCTAACCAACAAAAGACCTTAGCAACATGTGGAAACCTTTATAGAGGGTAGCCTCTTGGAGTCCCCAAAGGCCACTGACATACTTTTAATATTGAAAAGTGGCTCTCTGAGAAAGGAAAAGGGCCACTATCTGCTGATCCCATGGGCATTAAAAGAATAAAGGAATATTGTGAACAACTCTGCCTACAAATTTGATAACTAAGATGAAATTGATTTTTTGAAAGGTACAATCTACCAAAACTCAAGGAGAAATAGATTATCTAATAGATAGGCCTGTATCTATTAAAGAAATTTAATCAATAATTGGTTGCCTTACAGGGTCTGGCCCGGTGGTGTAGGGATTAAGTTCACATGCTCTGCTTTGGCTGCCCAGGGTTCACCAGTTCAGATCCTGGGTGTGGACATGGCACCGCTTATCGAGCCATGCTGTGGCAGGTGTCCCACATATAAAATAGAGGAAGATGGGCACGGATGTTCACTCAGGGCCAATCTTCCTCAGCAAAAAGAGGAAGATTGGTGGTGGATGTTAGCTCATGGCTAATCTTCCTCAAAAAATAATAATGATTGCCTTACAAAAAAGAAAGCACCAGGCCCAGATGGTTTCACTGTGAATTCTACCAAACATTTAAGGAGCAAATTATACCAATTCTCTACAATCTCTTCCAGAAAGTAAGAACAGAGGGAATATTTCCTAATCCATTCTGTGAGACCAGCATTATCCTAATACCAAAACCAGACAAAGATATTATAAGAAATCTGCTAACATCTATTATGAACATAGTTGCAAAAATCCTCAACAAAATATTAGCAAATTGAATACAACAATATTAATTATACATCACAACCACGTGGGATTTATTCCAAGTAAGCGAGGCTGGTTCAACATTTGAAAATCTCAACTAATGTAATCACACCAATAGGTTAACAAAGAAAAATATCATATTGATAGATGTGGAAAAAGCATTTGACAAAATCCAACACCCATGCTTGATGAAAACTCTCAAAACTAGGAATACAGAGAAGCTTTCTCAACTAACTAAAGAACATATACAAAAAAAGCCTAGTTAACATCATATTTAATGATGAGAAACTATTTTCTCCCTAATACTAGGAACAAAGATGTCCTTTCTCACCACCACTGCTATTCCACATTGTACTGGAATTCATAGTTCATGCAGTGAGACAAGAAGGTATACAAATTGGGAAGAAAAATAACTTCACAGATGACATGATTGTCCATGTAGAAAATCCCAAAGAATCAACATAAAAAACCCTGGAACTAATAAGTGTATATAGCAAGATTGCAGGATACAAGGTTAATATACAAAAGCCAATTAATTTTGTAATCACCAGCAACGAAAAATCTGAATTTGAAATTAACACACCATTTACATTAGCACCAACAAAAATGTGAAATAAGTATAAATCTAAAAAAAGACCTATGTGAGGAAGACTACAATAGTAATGGAAGAAATCAAAGAACATTTAAAGAAGTGGAGAGCTATTCCATGTTCATTGTTGGAAGACAATATTATCAGTTCTTCCCAACTTGATCTATAAATTCAACAAAATTCCAATCAAAATCTTAGCAAGTTGTGGATATTGACAAAAATTTCAAAAGTTTATATGGAAAGGTAGAAGGTTGAGAATAGCCAACGCAATATTGAAGAAGAGCAAAGTCATACGGTTGACACTACCTGACTTCAAGACTTACTATAAAGCTACAGTAATCAAGACTCGTATTTGCGGAAGAATAGACAGATTAATGGAATGTAACAGCACAGAAACAGACCCACACATATCCAGTCAACTGACCTTTGACAAAGGAGCAAATGCCATTCATGGAGAAAAGAGTCTTTTTTCAACCAATGGTGCTGGACCAACTGGACATTCACATGCAGAAAAATGAATCGAGACAAAGACCTTGAACTTTTCACCAAAATTAAAAAATGGATCAAAGACCTAAATATAAATCACAAAACTATAAAACTATAGTTAAAACTATAAAATAAGACAAAGTCTAAGTGACTTCAGGTTTGGTGATGACTTTAGATAAAACACCAAAATCACAACTTATGAAAGGAAAAATTGTAAGTTGGACTTGATTAATGTTAAAAATTGCCCTGCAAAAGACACTGTTAAGAGAATGAAAAGACAAGCCACAGATTGGGAGAAAATATTAGCAAAACATATCTGATAAAGAACTTTATCAAAATACACAATTAATTCTTAAAACTTAACCATAGGAACACAATCCAATTTAAAAATGGGCAAAAGACCTGAATGACAGACACCTCATCAAAGAGGATATACAGGTGGCAAATAAGCAAATGAGAAGATGCTCAACATCATATGTCATTGGGGAATTGCAAATTCAAACAACAATGAGATACTACTGCATACCTATTAGAATAGCTAAAATCCAAAATACTGATGACAACAACAAATGCTGCTGAGGAGGTGAAGCAACAAGAACTCTCATTCATTGGTGGTGGCAATGCAACACGGTACAGCCACTTTGGAAGACAGTTTGGCAGTTTCTTAAAAGCTAAACATAATTTTACCCTACGACCCAGCCATTGCATCCTAGGTATTTGTCCAAATGAGTTAAAAACTATGTCCACACAAAAACCTGCAGACAAATGTTTTTAGCAGCTTTATTCATAATTGCCAAACACTGGAAGCAACCAAGATGTCCTTCAGTATGTGAATGGATAAATGAACTACAGTACATCTATATAATGGAACACTGTTCAGTGATGAAAAGAAATGAGCTCAGGCCAATATCACCGATGAACATAGATGCAAAAATCCTCAACAAAATTCTGGCAAACCAGCTACAGCAAAACATCAAAAAGATTATACACCATGATCAAGTGGGATTTATACCAGGGACATGGATGGTTCAACATCCGCAAGTCAATCAACGTGATACACTTCATTAACAAAATGAGAAACAAAAACCACATGATCATCTCAATAGATGCAGAGAAAGCATTCGACAAGATCCAACAGCCATTTATGATAAAAACCCTCAATAAAATGGATATAGAAGGAAAGTACCTCAACATAATACAGGCCATATATGACAAACCCACAGCCAACATCATACTCAACGGACAAAAACTCAAAGCCATCCCTCTGAGAACAGGAACAAGACAAGGGTGCCCACTTTCACCACTCCTCCTCAACACAGTACTGGAGGTGTTTGCCAGAGCAATTCGGCAGGAAAAAGAAAGAAAAGGAATCCAAATAGGCAATGAAGAAGTGAAACTCTCGCTGTTTGCAGACGAAATGATCTTATATATAGAAAACCCCAAAGAATCCATAGGAAAACTATTAGAAACAATCAACAGCTACAGCAAAGTTGCAGGGTATAAAATCAACACACATAAATCAGTAGCATTTCTATACGCTAACAGTGAACTAACAGAAAAAGAACTCAAGAACTCAATCCCATTCACAATCGCAACGAAAAGAATAAAATACCTTGGGATAAATTTAACCAAGGAAGTGAAAGATCTATACAATGAAAACTACAAGACTTTCTTGAAAGAAATTGATGATGACATAAAGAGATGGAAAGACATTCCATGTACATGGATTGGAAGAATAAACATAGTTAAAATGTCCATACTACCTAAAGCAATCTACAGATTCAACACTATCCCAATCAGAATCCCAATGACATTCTTTACAGAAATTGAACAAAGAATCCTAAAATTCATATGGGGCAACAAAAGACCCCGAATTGCTAAAGCAATCCTGAGAAAGAAGAACAAAACCGGAGGCATCACAATCCCTGACTTCAAAGCAAACTACAAAGCTACGGTAGTCAAAACAGCATGGTACTGGTACAAAAACAGGTGCACAGATCAATGGAACAGAATTGAAAGCCCAGAAATAAAACCACACCTCTATGGACAGCTAATCTTTGACAAAGGAGCTGAGGGCCTACAATGGAGAAAAGAAAGTCTCTTCAACAAATGGTGCTAGGAAAACTGGACAGCTACATGTAAAAGAATGAAAATTGACCATTCTTTTTCACCATTCACCAAAATAAACTCAAAATGGATCAAAGACCTAAAGATTAGCCCTGAAACAATAAGTCTTCTAGAAGAGAATATAGGCAGTACACTCTTTGGCATCAGTTTCAAAAGAATCTTTTCGGACACCATAACTCCTCAGATGAGGGAACCAATAGAAAGAATAAACAAATGGGACGTCATCAGACTAAAGAGCTTCTTCAAGGCAAGGGAAAACAGGATTGAAACAAAAAAACAGCCCACTAATTGGGAAAAAATATTTACAAGCTCCTTATCCGACAAAGGGTTAATCTCCATAATATACAAAGAACTCACACTACTCAACAATAAAAAATCAAACAACCCAATTACAAAATGGGCAGGGGACATGAACAGACATTTTTCCAAAGAAGATATAAGGATGGCCAATAGACATGTGAAAAGATGCTCATCATCACTAATCATCAGGGAAATGCAAATCAAAACTACAGTAAGATATCACCTTCCACCCATTAGATTGGCAAAAATATCCAAAACCAAGAGTGACAAATGTTGGAGAGGTTGTGGAGAAAAAGGAACCCTCATACACTGTTGGTGGGACTGCAAACTGGTGCAGCCACTATGGAAAACAGTATGGAGATTTCTCAAAAAGTTAAAAATAGAAATACCTTATGACCCAGCCATCCCATTACTGGGCATCTATCCTAAGAACCTGAAATCAGCAATTCCAAGAGTCCCATGCACCCCTATGTTCATCGCAGTGTTATTTACAATAGCCAAGACATGGAACCAACCTAAGTGCCCAGCAACTGATGATTGGATAAAGAAGATATGGTATATATACACAATGGAATACTACTCAGCCATAAAAAAGGACAAAATCATCCCGTTCACAACAACATGGATGGCCCTTGAGGGTATTATGTTAAACGAAATAAGCCAGACAAAGAAAGACGAACTCTGTATGACTCCACTCTTAGGTGGAAGTTAACATATTGACAAGGAGAACTGATCGGTTGATCCAGGGGAAAGGTGGGGGGCGGGGGGAGGGCACAAAGGGTGAAGTGGTGTACCCACAACATGACTAACAGTAATGTACAACTGAAATTTCACAAGGTTGTAAACTATCATAATCTTAATAAAAAAAATGAGCTATCAAGGCACAAAAATACATGGAGGAACCTTAAATGTATATTGCTAAATGAAAGAAGCCAGTGTTAAAAGGCTGGCAACTATATGACATTCTGGAAAAGGCAAAACTATAGAGACAGTAAAAAGAGTGGTGGCTATGGGTTCAGGTGGAGGAAGGGAGGAATGAATAGGTGAAGCACCGGGGAATTTTAGGGCAGTGAAACTAAGTCTATATGATACTGTAATGGTGGATACATGACATTATGCATTTGTCAAAACACAGAACTGTACAACACAAAGCAGAAGCCTAATGTAAACCATGGCCTTTACTTAGGAATAAGGTATCAATACTGGTTCATCAATTGTAACAAATCTACCATACAAGTCCAAGATGTTGATAATAGAAGAAACTGTTGGACTAGGGGGTATATGGGAACTCTGTATTTTCTGCATAATTTTTCTTTAAACCTAAAACTGCTCTAAAAAAGTGTCTTAGTTAAACAAAAACACAAAGTGGCTCTCCTCTGATGGTAGGATCAGACAACTCTGTAGAAACCCCTGCAGAAGATAGATATGTTTGGACTGGTTCTTCTGGCTCTCTGGTTTGGTCTACTTTTAGGTAACACAGCAAATCTTTCACTTAAAAAAAAGAAAAAAGTCATGTTAAATTTCAGGGCCATAGGACACCACTACAGACAGCAGAGTATATAGCTGTGCTGTCTAGTGTAGTAACCACTAGCCATATGTGGCTTTCTAAATTTAAAGCAGTTAATAGTAAATAAAATGAAGACTTTGATTCTTCATTCACTAGTGACATTTCAAATGCTCTAGTGGCTCCAGATTGGATAGCACAGATAGAGAACATCTTGATCATTGCAGAACATTCTATTAGACAGCGATGGTCTAACCCAGTGCATTGTGTCCAGGGTAGCTGTGCTGATTTCCCTGAACATACCAGCAGGAGCCCCTGCAGCACCAACAAATTTGGTGCTGCAGAGGCTCAAAGAACAGATTGGGCCACTCCCCTCAAGAGGGAGTGCACGCATGGTAAACCCTGAAGATTCAGGACTACCCTGGTCTGTCCAGCACAGGGGGATGGGGTCGGGGGATTTGGAATAATAAGCAGGGAAGGCAGATTGCAGACTAGGAGTAGAGCTTTTGGTCTGGAATGCTTAGGTGAGAGATAAGCAGGCCTAACCTCGGTGCTATATTCCTGGAGTATCTTAGGAAGGAGCAGAGATGTATTTTAGTGTGCAGTTACTGTTGACAGAGAAAAGCACTGAGAATTATCTATTTAACTACACCAAACAGGTTAAATATATAAATATAAACATGTTAAGTGTCATGATTTCTCTGCATTTCTGGGTACAGGGTAGGACCCGCAGCTCTAGCTCAAAAAGGCCCTGAAAATTCAGATGGTAAAAGGAAAAGTTTGGTGGGAAAACTCTTCAATATGTATTCTTACAAGAAAGCAAAATAAAGTTATAAGTACCTTGTTGAAATTACAGAAAAGAAGAATCTGAAAAGTTGCCTGTGCTTTCCTAACAGTAAGTGAAAACTCATTGTATATTATTACTAAGTCAATTGTCAATGATACTCTATTTAACATGCTGCTTATCGTTTATGGGTCATTCAGATCCAGCTTAAATCCAAAATGGCTTTGAGGCAGTATTCCATCAAAATATGGATACAGTAGTACCTGAAACAGTTAAAGCAGACAAAAGACAAACTGAAAGAGGGCAGGAAGAAAATTTATGTTACAAAAAACCCAGCCCTGGTTGAGCTGGTTCGCTTGGCTCTGTTTCAGGGAAGTGAAGAAAACAAGGAACTGTGATAAAGGCCAAACGCTTCAGTGGGGTAAATATCTTTTCTTAAGGCTCGTGCTCAGACATGTTTATTGTACACATTTATAGTGGACACCATGTGTTTAGCATGTATATCATACATTTTAGCATCAGAGGAAAATATGTTATGTGCACAAACATGAGTGACATTCTGTTCTCTCAAAGGGGCTCAACATTTACAGGACCCTGGAATTGGACTCAAGTAATTCAAGTGCAACTGAAATTTGTAGGGTGGGGAGAAGGGGAATGGAGTATTGCACAAAAAAAGGCCACCCCACTCTGCTCCCAGTGCAGGCAGTGTCCATGTCCTGCTTATCTGAATGGCATTTGTCAGCTTCTTGGAGCCCCTGCAAGATATCTGTGCCCTGGATTCAGGAAGCCCTTTCCCAGTTCTCCTGTAAAGGAACGCAGGGCATGGTTGTGGAATGAGGCCTGCAGTGCAACTGCTGGAACCTCTAGTGTGCTGCGTTTTAGCATCCAGGGAGGCACCAGATTTGGTGCTGCTGAGGCTCAAACCAGCCCTTAGTGATGGAGGTGCTAAGACTCCTCCTCCTGAAGGCGTCCACACCCTTTGACACAGGAATTTACCCTCAGATAACAGTGTAGGAAAAGGAAGAACATTGTGCAAGCACATCTTCACTGCTTCATTATGATTACCATCTAAAACACTGCAACTTCTTTAGCCAGTGAAAATGATAATAATGAAGTCTATCTGGCCAAGAAAAATGTTCAGGAGAAAAATGTAGGCAAAGACTGAAAAATTGCCTCTATGTAAAGTTCACAAAAATCATGTGCACACAAATGGAATGAACAAATAACATGAAGATGCGAAGACTGTAGGATGGTGGATTATGGGGGTTTTTTCCTTAAAATTCTTATAATTGTTGTAATGTCAACACACCCCCTCCCAAAAAAGGAGTAACAAAAGAAAATATAGTATATTTGCAAGTTACTTCAAATGTTTTTTTCCAAATAGAGAACAGCTTTGGCATTTTTGGACATTACATATAATTAGTGGGTTGGCAAGTCTATTTTAAAACTACAAAATCTTACTCCCCCTTCAACTATCCTATGCCCACACCCCTTCCCACACACACATCTGCCCCATCCACTTCACCCAAAAATGTTTTCGGTTTTCTCTTTACAGGGCTTTTATCATCCAGGTTTTCATTAGCTTGTTTGTATTCACTGGAAGCTGCTGGCCCATCATCGCTCACACAGCACATGCTCAGTGAAAGAGGAACTGAAGCTGCTGTGGTGCTGTTGTATCTTCCATGCCATGGGGGCAACACTCCTCTTTTTCCCTTTCTGGAACCTACCAAAACAAGTCAGATCACCTACCACTGCCAGAGACTGCCCTCCTTCTCTCCCCAAGGCAGACTTAACCAAAACTGAAGTCTTGGCAGGGCCACTCAGGACGGGAGATGAGAGTCAAGAGACTGGGCAAGACTGAGCCCCTTATAGGCTGATCACTGGTCAGCTTCAGTCATCTCAGGGCCTAGAAAGTGGAGCTCAGCTGCCTGCCCTACTTGCAATATCCCACATCTCAGGCCTTCTGGTTTCAGGCCCTTTAATCTCATGTTATCCTGCCAGATTCTAGCCTCTCCTCTCTCCAAGCCAAACTGCAGGGCAGCCTCCCTAACCCTGCATTCACTGGGCCATTCCTCAAGAACTGTCAGGGAACTTTTGCCCAACTGCTGACTGCTTTTCCAGCTATGCTAGGATCCCATGTCATCCTAGCTGGTTAAAAGTGTGCCTGAAGCACTCACACAGACAGTGCTCTCATGTGTGTTCCCAGCGTCCTGGCTGCAACATCGGCTCAAACAAGTCCAGCTGACGGGACATGAGTCATTACAGACAACACCTTGAATCGGCCCTAACATTCTTTCTCTTCCTTCCTCCTTCCCTTCCTTCTTCCCTTTTTCCCTCCCTCCCTTCTTTCCTGCCTTCCTTTCTCCTCTTCTCTCTCTCCCCCTCCCTCCTTCCCCATCATTCTCTTTCTTTCTCTTCTCCCTTCCCTTCCTTCTCCTTCCTCACCTCCTCCTCCTCTTTCTTCTTTACATTAGTCACTCACAATTTTAATACTGTATTCTAATTACAAATTATTTGGTACACACTTTACTGCTGATCTTGTTGAAAAGGCAGAGTTGTCCTAGAGGTGATGACAGAAGAAGGAAGATAGGGAGGAACTGCTTGGAGACTTGGGATTGGTTGTTGACAATGTGTGCTTTGAAGAATGACGATGATTTAAACATTTAGGGAGGAGGACAGCAGATAAGAGGTGAAATGAGGCAAGACGTTGCAGCAAAGGAGTTGCAACTTATTTAGTTTTAGGTCTTTCTGCCTGTTTATTGTTGTTATTCATTAAAAAATGTTTTGAAGGGAAAGGGTTACTTTTACAAACTTGGGATGGTTCTGCAACCTTTCAAATGTTGTTTAAGAATAATTTCCAGGGGGGCCGGCCCGGTGGCGCAGCGGTTAAGTTGGCACGTTCCGCTTCTCGGCGGCCCGCGGTTCGCTGGTTCGGATCCCGGGTGCGGACATGGCACTGCTTGGCAGCCATGCTGTGGTAGGCGTCCCACGTATAAACTAGAGGAAGATGGGCACGGATGTTAGCTCAGAGCCAGGCTTCCTCAGCAAAAAGAGGAGGACTGGCAGTAGTTAGCTGAGGGCTAATCTTCCTCCAAAAAAAAAAAAAAAAAAGAATAATTTCCAGGATGTTGGCTTAAATTTGTTTTCATATTTATTTTCAGTCAGCTCTGCTTGTGTATCCATTAATTCATTAACTTATGACTAAAGCGAGTTAATCAAAACTTTGTTTCAAATACTGGTTCGTGTATTGGTAGGCATTGTGCAGCCTATACTTTTATAATTTTACAAGAATAATTTTTAGATTTCTAAGAAATTTGCATTTATATTATAAACTTATTTCCAATCAGTGGTTACTGCTTTACCTTTATAGTGCTGTTCTCTCCTTTTTTGATTTTCTTCATCAAGAAAAGCAAAACCATGAAACAAAGGAATGGCTGACTTTCTGTTGCATGTCCCTGGGGGAAATATAGTTAATTGATCACAAATTCCGTGCCAGGCATTATTTGACCATCACAGGAATCCTTGAGTAGGTATTATTAATTACTACCTCTATTTCACAGATGAGAAAACTCCTAACTGGAGCTTTAACTTATCCAAGGCTAAAGACAGTTACTGCCAGAGGTGGATCTTAAATCTTCGTCCATTTAGTTAGAACCACGTGCATTGGAAAGAGGATTAAGATGTAAATTTGTTCTCCCCCTCTCCCTTCCTTCCTTTTTTTCTCCGTCCCTCTCTTTTCTCCCTCCCTCTCTCTTTACACACAAACATATATAGTTTCTGTATGCCAGGCACAAGCGATCCACAATTAATTCAACTCTCCTATCAACTCTGTGAAGTAGGAACTATTATCAACAACATTATACAGAGAAGAAAGCTGAGGCTGGCAGAAATAAAGTAACTTGCCCAAGGTCAAATAGCTTGTCA
The DNA here is from genome assembly GCF_021613505.1 of Equus quagga. Lineage (NCBI taxonomy): Eukaryota > Metazoa > Chordata > Mammalia > Perissodactyla > Equidae > Equus > Equus quagga. The sequence continues at coordinate 71,604,501 of NC_060268.1, forward strand.
ACGTCATTTTAACACTGGAATGTGGAATAAACAGGTGGGTTATACATATTAGAAGATTAATTCTCATTCATTTGAGCCTTCCAAACAGGTACAATTGTTCTTTTCACCGATAGGGTGGAAGTGTCATAGCTGACGGATTAGCATGGTTTATGAAGGCAGAAAGGATGCGACTGGAAGTATTCTTCCGAGCCCGGGAGGTAGCGCCTGGGGTGACAGTGTCTGCTATGTGTAGGAAATCGACAAAAATTCTGATAAGCTGAAAAGCAGGGCACGCAGCCGGGAAAAAAAGAGGCTGGAGTCCACCCAGGGCAGAGCCTTAAATGCCAAGCTGGGGAGTGCTCTCCGTAGGACCGAGGGTCCTGCAGTGGAAGTTGGACAGTCTCCCGGGAGGTGGATTCCGGGAAGAGGGCGCTCAAAGACGGACGGGTCTTGTGGAGGGGCGGGATCTCGCGGAGGGGCGGGGTCCGCGGAGGGGGCGGTCCGGGTCCTTCTCTGTCGCCCAGAGAGCTCTAGACGGGCGGGCCTGAAAGGTCAGAGTCTGCAGGGGTCGCGATCCAGACGCGCCGCCCCGGCCGAGTCCAGTCCCGCTCGCTGCCTGTAGCCCGCCGCCCTGCTTCGTGCCTGCCAGCATGTCGTTCGTCCCGGTGGCCGCGGATTCAGACTTCCCCATCCACAACCTGCCCTACGGCGTCTTCTCCACCAAAAGCAACGTGAGCAGCTGCGCTCGGCCTTGGGCGCGGGGAGGGAGGGCGTCCCCTCCCCCGGGCCCTCACTCCACCTTCCCCCTCCTCGGGCCTTCGCCTACCCCTGCCGCCTCTCGCCAGCACCCGACCGAGTAGGATGTCAGGCCCGTCGTTTCCCTGCTAGACGCCTCTCGCGAAGACCCCCGGTGTCATTTGGGGCCTGGGGAGCCTCGCCTCGTATTCCCGCCCTGAGGAGTGCGATGGGGGCGGGGCGGAGGCAGGGGCCATTTTTCTCTTGAGCCGATGGTGGAGAGGACGTGTGGGTCTGAATACCGCCCGGTACCTTCCTAAACGTGCAAGTTATTGAACCTCTCAGCCTTAATTTCTGCAGGTTTGTATGAGAATTAAGTGCAAAATGAAATGAAATATGTAAATCTCCCTTCCAGGCAAGCAGAGCAAATTCGATTATTGTTACCGACGAGTTTCTGAAGTGCACGATCTTTCTGCCTACTCCACAGTTATTGGGGTGTTTCCTTCCCACAAGACACCACGTTATGGCTGGTTCATCTCTCAGGTTAGCTCCTAAGCCTAGAACCCGGGAAGTATTAGTTGACCCTAGTATTTTTAGTAGCTTAGAGGGATGAGCACATTTTGCTGGCAGTAGAGCTATGGGATCTAAGATGGCAAGTTTCTTTGCCTGCAGCTGAAATCCTTTCAGTTCCTGGTGTGGGATCCCTGGCATTCCCTTGCTAATCAGAAGAAGCCCTTTTGGGCAGAGAGATGAACTTTCACTTAGTACTTTCACTTAGTAGTCAGATTGGTAAAAAGAAATCTTTGAAAATTGGGGATTTATCAACAAATGTATAAGAAGGTCCCTGGATGGAGAAAGCAGATTCCCTTGGATTTGTTCGTGGTATTTTTTGCTTAGATTTCTGCTCCCAACTTTAAAGGTGCACTCCTCACTCAGCTCTGTAAACCACAGAACCTCAGAATCTGTTTGCACCCACCAGTGTTCAGGAAATGTTTGCTAAATGGAGCTCCTGGCAGTCCTCCCCTTCCCGGAGAGGGGGTTCCCTGCCCCCATGGCTGATCACTGGCCCTAACTGGCTGGCCTTTTGTGGGCCTGGCTCCAGAAAAGACCTTGTTTTAGCAGACTCTCTGTGTGGTTTCACAACTGCCAGTCCTGACCAGATGTTGGAAGCACACAAAAAATTAACACTCAGTTCCCTAGAGGGACACAGATACAAATAAGAGACAAGTTAAACCTTAACCTGTGTTAACCAACCACTCTCTGCTGGCAGCCCTCCCTTTGCACTCTAACACTCTGCACTCAGCACTTGTGTCCTCACCTTTCCTGGGAGTACAAAGCAATTAGATGAAAACACTTGTGAGAGCCTGGTGGGGTGCTCTGGCTTGCTTTCCCAGAGGAATCTGGAATTAATGCCCCTTAGAGTGTGGCTAGTGACCTTCAGACATGGTGCTGCTGCTGTTTTCGTATTAGAGGGTGATTAGAATGTGTCATATTAGAATTAGTAACAGCCACTAGGGAGGTCTGGGAGAGAGAGTCCCTTCCTACTGCCAGCCGAAGGAAGTGCTGGGAGTGGGGAGTTGGCCCTGTTGGCATTCCAGAAGCTCAGGGCCTTCAAGCAGAACAGGCCTTGCCTGAATCTGTCATTGCAGGTATTGGACATCCTAAGGGTGGTGTCTGCCTCTTCAGGCTGGTCTGGTTGCCAAGGCAAAGCGTCCCCGTCCCCTATGCTGGCAGCCAGCCCTTTATAATTTGGGTGGAACAATAGTGAATTAATCCAGCAATCACTTTATTCATTTTTTTTTATTCAGCAAGTGCTTGTGAACCCCATCTCTGGGTCAGACCCTGGGCTGGGAGTTGGGGATCAAGGACACAAGAGACACCCTCCCTCCATCTTGGGTTGCTCATGGACTGGTAGAAAGTATAATGGCTCTCTCTGTGAAGACAGGGACAATGACTTCTGAAATATAGGGACTGCGGTAGTCTGTAGCTGACTGCCAAGTTGTTAAAGTTTCTGTGATCTGGCCCTGCCTCTGCCTCTTGCCTCTCTGCCCTCTCTGGGCACACTGGGGCTGCCTTTCAGTTTCTAGAATATTCTAAGAGCAGTTTCCTGCCTCAGGACCTTAGCATGTGTTGTTCCTTCTGTCTGGAATACTCTTTCTTCTGCTCTATACATACCTGATTCCTTCTCACTCTTCAGGACTCAGCTTAAATGTCACCTCCTCAGAGATGTCCACTAAGCGTGCTCACCAAAGGCCCCCCCCCCACCCCACACCCCAGCCATGGTCGTTATCTGTCACCACACCCTACGTTTCCTTTGCCGGGAACCTGGTTGTTTCCTGTCCCTAGCGCTGTAGTGGCCTTCATGTGTGGCCGGGCTGGAGCAGGTGCTCCGTGAATGGTTTTGTCTGAATAAATATCTACCCTCGTGATGAGGGATTTACAGATGTTGATTAATTGAATTCTCACAACAAACCTGCCATTGTGTTAGTGTCCCCATTTTACAGATGAGGAAACTGAGGCTTAGAGAGGCTAAAAATCCTGTTCCAGGTCTCACAGCCTGTAAGGCAGATTTGGGGTTGTACTCCACATTTGTCACCATCCAAGCCTGATACTTTTCCCTCTTTGTCCAGCTTGGAGCTGGGTAAAGCTTTCCTTTGGACAACTCTCTATCAGATGTGACCAAATGTTATAGAACTGAGGCAGTGCACATTTATTCTCTTAAAGTTAGACAAATGGGGTATCTCTCCTAGTTTGTCTCACTCAAGTTGTTCATGGGAACCTGAGGCCCTGAGAGGGCCAGGGACTTGTCCAAAGTGATAGGATGGTGAGTGACAGAGCAGGTGGAACTCAGGAATGCTGGATGCTGGCCGGGAGCCCCTTCTCGTCTAGCACTGAAGAAAATAACTTCCGACATTTAAAGTAGAGGGACTCACACTCTCAGACAGACTATTTTTCGGGGTCCTCAGGTCACCGTTTGGAGCACAAAGGCGTCTTCTTGGCTTTATTTCTCGGCTTTGCTTGCAGCCGAGGAAGCAGGCAGCCACTTTAGTGACTAGGTCTTGGAGGTTGTTCAGTGGCAGTGGCTCCTTCCTGCCTTCTGCTTGGTGTGGGGGCTGTGGTCTGAAAAATGGCCCGGGCTCTGCCTGGCGTATCCCTTGAGTGAGCAGCTCTGGGGTCCAGGTGGCCCAGTTCCTTGTGCCTCACAGCAGTTGCCATTTTCCAGAGGGGGAGACTGAGGCCCTGAGCAGTAGAGCTGGAAGTGAGTGGCCAGACTCTCCAGGCAGGCTCCCCTAGAGCAGGGTCTGCCTGGGGTCCCAGGGCAAGGTGGAGGTGTGGCTCTGTCTACTCCTGGTCACAGGGGCTGATGTGCATGGAGAGATGGCCATCTTCTCTCAGCCCGCAGAAATGAGCAGCCTATGGAGAGAAGGCCAGTCACTAATCCCACATCTAAGCTCCCTGGAATTGAAATGGCAAAGCTGGTCATTCAGGAGAGCTAGAAGGCAGGCTCAAGACAGAGCCCCAAGAGGTCAAGTCTGCAGACGAGCTCTCAGGTTCCTTGTTGACGAGCAAAGTTCAGGGTCATGGGGGCACAGGCTCGGCTTTGCCAAATATTTGAGACATCTTCATAGTCAGAACTGAAGCTGGGATTTTATGATGCAGAAAGGAACTTTCCCTGCACGTTCTGAGAATTCTGGCTTTGTGCTCCCTCATGACCTGAGCTCTGCTCTGTTTGAGCCACAGCAGAGCTCATTAATCCAAGCCCCTGGCCCTCAGCACTGTGCACGAGGCCCTCTCTGCTCTGCTATGCAAAAGAATTGCCCTGAATGAAGGCCTAGGTTAAGTCTGAGAAATAATCCAGCTACAGTGAGGTGGTGAGCTTCTCATCACAAGAGGCATTTAACAAGACCTGAGGAACTTTGCTGGGGACTTTGCCTGGATAAGGGCTTGGACTAGGCCACCTACACCTTCCGCACTCCAAAGGGTGTTTGATTTATTTCCCATTCAGCAAACAAAGATTCTTTTTCCTTCTCATCCTAGGGGCAGAGATAACACTAGGTTCTGCCTGGGCAGAGAATATGGGCCAATTTAAGCCCATTGGGAGGCAAAGGGAGCGGGATTAGGGTATGATGCTAAGGATCCAATTCCTCAGTCCTTCTCCCTAGAGGGCCATCTAAAGGGGGACCCATGGGCTCTTAAATAGACAGACTTTCTGTGTAAATCAGCCAATTCCAGTCCAAGGGTTTTCCTAGTGCTGACCATGCCGTCTTCCTTCAGCCAAAACCGAGGATTGGTGTGGCCATTGGTGACCAGATCCTGGACCTCAGTGTCATTAAGGACCTCTTCACTGGGCCTGTCCTCTCCAAACACCAGGATGTCTTCGATCAGGTAGGACATTGTGACATGGCTTGCCCCAGATTTCAGTGGCATTTGTTGCAAATGCCACCCAAAAAAAGCTCTTTGCCTTCCATTTCTGATAAAGGTAGTGCCTTCAGAGGTCTCAGAGACTTTACTTGGATAAGGCTGGGGCTGTTCTGAGACAGACAAGATGTCTACCAGGACAGGAGGTGGCCTTGGGACACCTTGGGGGGTGGGGGGCGGTTCCTGAGTGAAAGAGTGTCAATCTCCCTGCAGTCCTGGGCCTTTCCCAGCCTCTCTGAGACAAGGCTCCAAGAACTGGTTAATTTCCTCATTAAACTCTGATCGTCTGACTGTATGAGGCAGCTGCTGGGCCCTCTGAGGGAAGGAGCATGTGCCTGGCACTCCAGCCTGGATACAGCCTGGGAGGAATGGACAGCTTGCCCCAAGTGTCATCTCTGTTGCCACCGTTTAGGAGTCAGCCTGAAGTACACGTCCACGTGGGATGGACGTGAATTGACTTCCCTGCAAATGGTCAGGTGCTTTGATATGTGTCTTCCCATTCCCTGGGTCAGGAGGGAGAGTGATATTTATTGAGCACCTCCTATGTGCCAGGAGCTTTACACACATCTTCTCCTTCAGTCCTCTCAGCAACCTTCTGGCATAGGAATTGGAATCCTCTTTAGATAGACTAGGACCTGAGCAGTGAAATGAGACACACTTCTCCCAGGTCACATGGCTAGAAGAGCTGGGGCTGGAACTCTGGCCTTTAGAATCCACAGGTGATTTTTCTGCCATGCCTCTCTGCCTAAGAAACCTCTTCTTAACTTATCTGAAGGGGATCGCTTTAGGCCACGATAGCCCTGCAGACTGGAGTGTGCCTCCACTGGAGGAACGCAGCCACCTTCAGCTGCAGGCCTGGCCAAGCTTAACCGGGGAGCTCTCTCAGATAGCAGCTCTTGGGTTTTGTCAATTGTCTGCAAGTCCATGAGGGAATGAAGCCCCGCCAGGAAAGGTGATGCCTTTCCTCAATTTGATGAACAGATGACAGAACTAAGGAGCAAAGGTCTGTCAGTTTGACTGAACTGGAGATGATTGACAGGGGCTCTGGCCTGCTGGCCAGCCTTTCTCCCATTGACAGGAGGGGTTCTGCCCAGGGCTTTCCCATGCATTGTCTTCTTTCTTCCTGTTTTGGTCCTAGCCAACTCTCAACAGCTTCATGGGCCTGGGTCAGGCTGCCTGGAAGGAGGCAAGAGGATTCTTGCAGAACTTGCTGTCTGCCAGCCAAGCCAGGCTCAGAGATGACACGGAGCTTCGGAAGCAGTGAGGAGCACGTGGATGTTGGTGGGCGGGGAGAAGAGGACACTGTGGTCGTCAGGGCTGCTCTGAGTCACTACTTGGCTGCCTTGGCCTCATCCAGCCCCTGCCTTGGCTGCATATTGGTGGGAGGGCTCTGGGCTGACTGGGATTACCTCTGTCCCTGGACTGGAGTGGCCAGGTCAGGCCCACTTGCCCACTCCCTTACTCTCTCAGCCATTCCTCATCAGCATCGTCTGTGTCATTGTCTGGTTTCTAGAGTAGGAGTAATGTAGCCCGTTTCCTAGAGTGAAACATAGAGGCAGAGAAGAGGCATCTCAGATTTCGTGGGTGGACACCCTCCCTAGTGTGGCCCAAGTCAGCCCAGCCCTGGCCCGAGGCCAGCCAGGAGCTTTCACTGGAGATTGTCAGCAGGATTCTGGGATGGTTTGGGCTGAACCTGCGGGTGGGCAACCAGGGCAGGGACCCTGCTTTGCCGCTTGCTTGACCTTGAAGTCCCTGGTTCTGTGTTTCAGTGCGTTCACCCCCCAGGCTTCTGCCACAATGCATCTTCCAGCCACCATAGGTGAGTACATCTCTATACTAGGACATGCACGGAGCAGCTTAGTGGGCTAGGATGGCTGGCCAGCTGGCTTGGTTCCTGCTTCCTGGTGGGGGAGGTGACAGAGGAGGGGTTCTGGAGCTGTTACCCCCTCCCAATCACTGACCCAGGCATTGACTCAGGCCGTGTCTAAATTTAGGCCAGACCTCTCACCGAGGGTAGTTGCTGGCTGCTCAAATTTGCGGTTGGCTACATGCCTCCCTGCACAGCAAATCACTCTTTTTTCCCAAAAGACTGTGGGGAAAGTGATCTCAGCTCAGTCCATGAGTCAGCAGCTTTGAAGAGGCCAGAGGGTCCCAAGAGCCGCAGTTTGAGCCCTTGGCAGTGTGTCTATTTGGAGTTTCAGTCAGGAAATTGGAGTTGTCCGAACTCTCTTAGCCCGGAGCAGAGAGAGGCAGAATCAGGCTGAGGCAGAAGGCTCCTCCCTCCTTGTCCACCAGCCCCCGGGGTGCTTGCCTGCTTGGTTTCCTGGGCACATGTGTGCTGAGAGGCTGGCTGGTCCTGACAGCCCCTTTGGGAAGACAGGATTTCTGGCTAGGGTCCTGGTAGGCATTCCTGCTGTTTCTGCCCCCGTTTCTGTGGTCCTTATCCTAGAACAGCCTCCGGAGGCCTTCCTTGTAGCTAATCTACTTCCAAAAGACAAGGACACCAGGTTCAGTATTTGCTGACTCTCGTCTAAGGGTTTGAGAATTAGAAACAGTTCAAATGCTGTGCTCAGAAGCACATAGCTCAGGTCAAAACCCAAGTATGACAAGAATCGTTTGCCTTCTACTCAGCATCAATTGGCTCCCTGACGAAGGACTTTGCTCCTCCTTTCCTTTCTTCTTCCCCTTCCATCTCCTTTCTCTGTGTTCTTCGTTTTCTCAACTTCTTTCTAAACCATCCGTCCTTTTAGAGAGCTTTACTGAGATAGAATTTCCATATACTACATTGCGCCCATTGTAAGTATACAGTTTAATGAACTTTAGTCAACACATTGTGCAGCCATCCCCACAATCCCATTTTAAAACACTCATCACCCTAAAAAGTCCCCTCGTGCCTGTTTGCAGTCAGTTCCTGCTCCCACCCCTAGGCAACCACTGTCTATCCCCATAGGTTTACCTCTGCTAGAAATGGCATACAAATGGAATCATGCTGTATGTAAGTCTCTTGTGTCTATCTCAACTGGTATTGCCCCTCAATATTACGTTCTTTCCCTTATATTATTTTTTCATATGTGTATTTTTTAATTAAATAACAAGCTTTATAGTTAAGGAGGTTTTTAAAATTTTTTTTAAAAATTGTGGTAAGTTATAATGTAAAATGTACCATATTAATGGTACGGTTCAATGGTGTCAAGTACACAACATTGTCACCACATCATTTTCAGTCTTTTGGAATAACATGCCCTGCCCCCTGAGCTAGTCTGTGAGCACGTCCAGGGTAGGGGCTGGGCTTTCCTCTCTCTCTGCCTCACAGCCTGGCCTGGACACCACCTTCTCCAACCCCTTTTAAGTGATCATGATAGAGACTTGTACATATATATTGAAAACGTGTATGTTTCAACAGAGGCAGAAACTGTAACATTTTTTTTTTAGTTTGGCAGGAATGCTCTGAAATGCTGTGTTGGCTCTGCCCTGGGCTCCCGCCGGGGCAGGTGGGTCTTATTACAAAATGCAGCCCTGTGTTGTTCTGAAGTAAATGCTGGAGTGATAGATGCTTATACTGCACTTTGTAGTTTATAGGACACATTCTTGTAATTTTTTGAAAGCTTGTTATTTGAAAAAGATTCAATCTTTGAGTCTGCTTTGCTCCTCTCAAAAGAGAAATTGAGTTGAAATAGCCCTGGAACTGCAGCATGACTCCCAGTGGGGGCAAAGGAAGGAATTGTATTTTGGACCTCGTATATGTGCCAGGCACTGTGATAAGTACTTTAGATATCTTATTTCCCTTACTGTGATGATATGCCTGTGATTGGCAAAGAGACCTTCCGTAGGCCACACACAGCCTGGAAACAGCAGAGTCAGAATTCAGATGTAGGTTTGGGCAAGTTGTTTAATGTCTCTGGGCCTCACTTCATCTATGAAATGAGAACAATATGAATTATCTACCTGAAGGTGTAGTTTTAAACCAGGCCCCTTCTGGCCCTCAGATCCATGATTTAATGAAATAAGACCCAATCATTTTTATGTTTCTGCTTTTAAGAGAGGGGCTAGAACACAGGATCTTTTTTCATTTTCTCTAGGTGTCTGTAAATGATTTTCTGAGTCTTACATGCTTTCCATCCTACAAGAGGGCTGAGGGGACTATATGTCCAGCATCAAATGTCAGGAACCGAGGTGGGCTGACCCAGTTGGGGAGGAGGGCAGACAGGAGCCTAGGACCTCCCTCCCTGAGTCTGAGATGGGCACAATCTAGTCACTTTCCATTTTTCGTTTTCAAGATACAAGGTGATTTTTTCACAAAGGACCTGTTCTTGATTCATGGATGCAACATCCTTTTTTTATTAAGTACATTAAAGTGTGCTTCTTTTTAGCTCCTTCTGGTCTCTCCATTAATTCTGTTTCCTTTCTTTCCTGAGTTGAATTGGCACCTCTTACGGTGAGGACTCTCCTGGTGATTCTGGGTTTTGTGCTCATCTTTATTTGTCTGCAAAACTCCTCCGTTGCATGTCTGTGGATGCAGCTTTTCCTGTAGCCAGCCCCCAGGAAAGGTGCAGGACTTGCTTCTGGTGGGCAGTTCTGGTATTTGTTTCCTGGCTGTGGGGCTGCTCTTTCTTCTGAGGGCTGCCCCCCTCCGGAGGCATTGTGTCTGCTCTCTGGACTGGCTCTTCCCCCTGGGTGAAGTCTGCTGCTGCTGGCTGCTTGGAAAAAGCTGGGTAAAGGGAGGGGTTCGGGGCGGGGGCAGAATTCCTTGCACTGTCTCAGCCACTCTTCCCTCTTTAGCAATCAAGAGGCTTGCTATTTTTTTTTGGCAAGCCGGTTGTCTTTCAGGGATTTCTTATAATTTCTGATTAGCTGATGGCACCCTTTCTTGTTTTCTTGTTATGGATTTATTCTTCTAAAAAGTATCACAGCTGTTATCTCTGTGCTTTGGGACTGAAGATGGGAAGCAGCGACTAAGGCTCAGGGTGCTCCCTGCTCCACTCGACTCCATACTTTTCCTTCTTTCTTCATCCTTCACCGCTTCCATTGCTAGTCTAGACTGTTGGTATGGCTTGCCCTGCATTTTTTTGGAGGAGAGATTTAGGAGGATAAACAGACAAACTGTCCCAACTTGCATATTTTAGTAGTTCACTTCCTTATGGGAGATGGTGCCTGCAGCCTGCATACCTCTCAGTTCGTTCTTCATAATCAAGACAGTGATTGAGACCTTGTTCTTGGCACTGAAAGAGAGTCAAACAAAATGAGGCCTGAGCTGGGGCTGCTCTGAAGTGGCTACAGTTTAGCAAAGGAGTCAAGATACGCACACACATAACTGGAACACCAGTGGGACATGAAGACTGCCCCAAGAAGGAATCAGATGAGGGGATTCGGAGGAGGAGAGATCCTGCTAGAGAGAGTAGGCGTGTGGCTTCATGGAGGAGGGGACCTCAAAGAGTTGCCAGGATTCAGACACACAGATGCAAGGGAGAAGTCAGTCCAGGTGGCAGGCACAGCTAAAGCAAAGGTGTGATAAGTGGAGCCCATAGGTTGGATGTGGTGAAGTGGGAAGCCTAGGAAGGGGAGAGGTATCAGCCATTTCATATTCAGATTCCACTGTCTGTTTCAGAAAGTCTTGTTTCCTTATTTCTTATGTGTTTCTCAGTTGGGAGTTCTAAAATCGAATCTTTAGTGAGGCTCATTTGTGTTACATTTGGTGCCAAGCTTTGAACAGTGCGAATGTTGTTGGGTGTGCACTCATGGCCCCTGCCTGCCAAACCCCCAGCACAGGGATGCAGGAGAAGCTTGCACTGTTGCTTCCTCCTCCTTGTTTCTCTTGCCCCAATCTTTGGAACCATGCCATCTCCTTCCTGAGGCATCGGGGTCACTGATGGGATCTCGTATTTTTCCTCTGCAGGTGACTACACGGACTTCTATTCCTCTTGGCAGCATGCTACAAATGTCGGAATCATGTTCAGGGGCAAGGAAAATGCATTGGTGCCAAATTGGTATGTCCTGGACCACCGTATGGATAAATTCAAAGTCTGTCTTTCCGTTTCCAGCAGCATGTTGTCCTAGGAACTGCCAAGTCCCTCTTAGGTTAAAGTAAACTGGCGGGGAAAACAGTAATGACCATGATGTTACAACTTCTGAAGGCAGAGCGACCTCAGCTTCTGGTCTTCTCAGCTTGGTGCTGGACCTGCTGTGGGATTATGGGACAAGCCCTTTAAACTCCTTCCTCTAGAGAACAGAGATTGGAATTAGATCCCCTGA